>NC_056734.1:735782908-736050408 GCF_019279795.1 Protopterus annectens | reverse complement strand
CAGAACTAAAACCTGCTCCTCAAGGAAACAAACCTGTTTGGTAGACATCCTCTATCAATAGGCTTTACAACAAAAGGAAGAAAAGTACAGTTGTGTACACCTACCATAAATGTAGATGTTAGAGTGTATTCACGGTTGCAGTCATTACATTTGGGTTATCTGCTTGCAGGTAGCCCTCAGACGGCCTGATTAACAAAGTTTTGGGTCCTGCGTCGGTTGCTGTCTCTTCTTCCGTGACGTCAGGTAGTCAGGGGTATAAAACATGCAGCCGACGTCATTACATCAGTTTTTCTTGCCCCCAGATGTCAGGTGCCCCCCTTAATGGGAAGCAATTAAATCTATAAATATACAAGGTTATACCTCAAACAAAAAAGCAAATACACCAAAAAAAGCTTTTAAGCATTGAAAAGGAGAGAAGAGGTATAGCCAAACGAAGTCAGGGGGCTGGAGGGGGGTAACCAGGACTGCAACAGTGAATACACTCGAACATCTACATTTATGGTAAGTGTACACAATTGTACTATGTTTTTCGTGTTTCACTGTTGCAGTCCTCACATTTGGGTAGCTTCCCAATGGGAGGAGGAATTTAGATAGCATTAGGATCAGCTATAAGGTCCTGCAAAAAGTACAGTTGTGTACACCTACCATAAATGTAGATGTTAGAGTGTCTTCACTGTTGCAGTCATGACTGTAGGGTTCTCCCCTGCTGGCAGGCAGCCCTCGGTCGGCCAGAATCCCAAAGTCTGGGTCCGGCGTCGGCTGTTCAACCATGCTCCCTGACGTCAGAGCGCCAGGAGTACAAAGCTGACAGCTGACGCCATCTTCTCCAGTTTTTCTTGCCCCAGATGTCAGGAGTCCCAAAATGAGAAAGGTCCCATATCCTTTGCAAATACACCTCAGAAGAATGGTGAAAAAAGGAACTACACAAAAGTAAAAATAAGAGGGACAGGAGGGAGGGAACAGACTGCAACAGTGAAGACACTCGAACATCTACATTTATGGTAGGTGTACACAACTGTACTATGTTCATCGTGTTTCACTTTTGCAGTCATGACTGTAGGGTAGAATCCCAAAGCTGAAAGAAAGGGAGGTGGTCATAAAGAAGAAGAGGCGGCTAAAAGGCCCTGCAAGACTGCAGAGGCAAAGCCTGCCCTAGACTTAGAGTACAGAGGTAGATTGTAGTGCTTAGAAAAAGTATGCACTGAACTCCAAGTTGCAGCTTCCAAAATGTCTTTGGTAGGAACTCCCCTGAGGAAGGCTGCAGAAGTGGCAGCAGCTCTGGTGGAATGAGTATGTATACTCCCTGGGATTTGCTTTCCATGGTGTGAATAACAAAATCTGATTCCATGAGCAATCCATTTAGAAATGGTCTGTTTTGAAATGGCTTTACCTTGGGAACTTGAAGCATAAGAAACAAACAATTGTTCTGATTTTCTGATGTCCTTGGTTCTGTCCAGGTAAAAACGTAGTTGTCTGTGTACATCCAAGGAATGTAAGATCCTTTCCCCTTTATTTTGAGGGGTGGGGAAAAAAGTTGGCAAGTGGATAGTTTGATTTAAAGCCACTTTGGAAACCACCTTAGGCATGAAGGTAGGATTAGTCCTCAAAGACACCCTGTCTTGATGAAAAATAATATAAGGTTCCACAGCCATAAGAGCTTGTGACTCAAACTCTCCTGGCAGAGGTTAGGGCTAACAAGATAGCTGTCTTCCAAGATAAAAAATTAATGTCAGAAGAGGCAGCAGGCTCAAAAGGAGGCAAGGTTAGTTTTTCCAAAACATAGTTGAGATCCCAAGCAGGAATGGGAGGAAATCTAGGAGGTCTTAAGTTCTTAGCTCCTCTGAGAAACTGTCTCATGAGCTGGTGGAAAAAGATTGGAGGGTCTGTATTATAATGAGCAGAAATAGCAGGGGCATGTATCTTAATGGAAGAGAAAGAGAGACCCTTATGTAAGAGATCTGTCAAGTAAAGTAAAATTAAAGGAATGTTCGGAAGAAGGGGATCAGAATCCTGAGCCTGCATCCAGAAACAAAATCTTTTCCATTTTCCTGCATAAGATTTTCTAGTGCTAGGACGTCTGGCTTCTAAAATGACATCCATAACCTGTTTGGGTAGGAAAGAAGAAATCAAAGGCCCTGGATTAACCAGGCCGCCAGGCTGAGAGTTCTGACATGAGAGTGTAGAACCTGACCCTGATGTTGGGACAGAAGGTTCGGAGACTGAGGTAAAATCCAAGGGGGCTCCAGACATACGTTTTTTAGAGTTGGGTACCAAAACTGTCGAGGCCAATTTGGGGCCAGCAAGATTATCATCTTGGGCTTGTCCTGTTTTATCTTTAATAAGACCCGTGGAAGAAGAGGAAGAGGCAGAAAGGCATATCCAGAGAGGTTCCTCCAACTGAATGATAGGGCATCCACTTTCCAAGCTTCTTTGTGGAAAGTCCTGGTGCAAAAATTCTGTAGTTGATGATTGAGATGGGATGCAAAGAGGTCTATGTGAGGACATCCCCAGACTGCTGTTATCATCCTGAATATTTTGGTGGCCAGCATCCAGTCGTGTGGATCCGAAAGATTTCTGCTCAGACTGTCTGCCAGGAAGTTTTGCTTCCCTGGTAGAAATTGAGCTTGAAGATCCAGATTGCAAGCTAGAGCTGTGTTCCATAGATCCATGGCTAGTCTGCAAAGGGGGTAGGAATGAGATCCCCCTTGCTTGTTTATGTACCACATAACTGTGGTGTTGTCTGTCCATATTAGTAGTTGTCCTGGTTGTAGAAGATTCCTGAAGGCCATTAGAGCTTTCTGAACGGCTAACATTTCCTTTAAATTGATATGCAGGTGCTTCTGATCCTTTGTCCAAAGGCCCTGCAGACAGTTGCCCTGAAAATGGGCTCCTCAAGCATAATCCGAGGCGTCCGTGGTTAGAATCTGAGTGGCAGGATGCAGACAGAAGGGTTTCCCTTTGTTTAGAGCACATGCCCTGGACCACCAAAGAAATTCCTTTTGAAGGCAAGGCAGGACGGAGATCAGTATGTCTAAACTGTGGCAATGCTGAGACCATACACTTTTTAGGTACCACTGTATTTTCCTCATGTGTAGTCTTGCATATGGTACGAGAAGGATGCAGGAGGCCATGTAACCCAAAGCCTGCAGGAATCTCCTTGCAGATAGCTGAGTTAAAGTTGCCAAGGTTTTGAAAGTTGAAGCCAGCTGTAATTGTTTTTCGGATGTCAGAAATGCCATCTGGGTTGTGGTGTTTAGAAGAGCACCCAGAAAAGTTATCTGTTGTGATGGTATCAAATTTGACTTTTTTATGTTTACAGAGAATCCCAGGAACTTGAGGAGGTTCTGTACAAATTCTAGATGCTGGAGTAAGACATCCTTGCTGTCTGCCTGAATTAGACAATCGTCCAGATAAGGGTAAATTTGAATTCCCTTGAGTCTGCAGTAAGCTACTACTGGAGCCAGGCATTTGGTGAAGACCCTGGGCGCAGTAGACAATCCAAAGGGCAGCGCAGAGAATTGAAAGTGCCTCGATCCGGCCTTGAACCTGAGGTATTTTCTGCGTTCCTGCCTGATGGGAATGTGTAAATATGCCTCTTTTAAATCCAAAGTTACCATCCATGCATCTTTGGACAGCATTGGAAGTAGCTGCTGTAGAGTAAGCATCTTGAATTTTGGAATCTCTAAAAAGGTGTTCAAGACTGACAGATCCAGAATGGGTCTCCATGAGTTTTGCTTCCTGGGGACTAGAAAGAGCCTTGAGTAAAAACCTTGTCCCATCTCTGAAAGTGGAACCAGTTCTATGGCTTTCATAGCCAAAAGAGCTTCCACCTGGTTTAAGGCCTCTGTCCATTGATGTATTGGAAGGTTTGGCCATCCGCTTGGCCTTGGCAGGGTATGAAAATGGAATTTGTAACCTCTTAAAACTACATCCAGAACCCACTTGTCTTGGGTTATACGAGTCCAATTTTGATAAAAAAGAGTGAGTTTTCCTCCGAGAGGGGCTTCCAGGCAAGAAGTTCCTGCAGCCCAACAGAGGGAGTCATTGAGTTTGTTTCCTATGAGTTTGTGACCTGTCCTCTCCTCCCCTAGGGGTGGAAGCAGTCCACTGTCTTGGTCTATAAGAAGCTTGTGTTTGAAGCCTTCATCTGGAGCGTCTATATCTACCCCTCTGAGGCCTGTCTGAAGTGGGAAAGGACCAATTTTTAGAAGGCCAATTCCTGCTAAATCTTGGTGGCTGTACTTGTAAGAAATCTTTAACCGTTTGCATGAATTTCGCCTTATCCTCCATCTTTTTAATCACCTCTTCAGCTTTTGATCCAAACAAAACATTATGCTGAACAGAAGCATCCAATAATTTAGCTTTTACTGGTTCTGGCAAATTTTGTTCCTTTAGCCATGCATGCCTTCTAATGACTGTGCCGGAGGCAGCAGCCCTACAAGAAGCCTCCAAGGCATCAAATCCACAGTGTAAACCATGCTTCCCAACTTGTTCAGTGGCATGCAATAAGTCATGTAATTCCTTACCATCTGCACAGGCAGAAATGGAAGTAAGCTTTTGTTTTAAAACAGACAAGAGAAATTGCTGGTATTTCAGCATATGAAACTGACAGTTTAAAGCTCTAATGGACAAAGTAGCAGAAGTGTACACTTTTTTGCCCCATCTTTCTAAGGATCTAGAATCCTTTTCAGTGGGAATGGGATTTTTGGCAGAAGCGGCCTTAACTCCCTTAGGACCCTGAGAAATGGTTTCAGGGTCAGCAGAAGGGTTCTTGTATAAAAACTGGTGGGAATCAGGAACCCTGTAATATCTATCAGGCTTAACAGGAGCAGGAGGAAAAGAGTCAGGGGTTAAGTTAGCCTCCGAAAAAGCATCATCCACAATATCCAAAACAGGAGGAATAGCCAGGGGCTATGTTGGGGAAGAAGAAAATCCCTTAGTCTTTTCTTAGATTCCGAATACTCCTGTCCTTCCCAGTGGAAATGTTCCCTCATTTCATGCAAAGTTTCCCCAAAAGAGAAATCCTCAGGGGGAGAAGCTGAAGGAATGGATTCCTCAGCATCAGAATTCTCATAAGGAGGGAAAGAATATTCCTGGTCAGAAGAAGAAACTGTAGAAACAGAAGCCTGATCAGAGGAATCATAATAAACATCCTGCCTTGGCCTTTTATCTGGAGGGGGATGTGAACCCCTAATCATAGTAAGTAAATCCTCCGCCATCTTGAGTAACTGTCTCTGTGACTTGGGAGCCGGTTCAGAAGAGGCCTGTGTTGCAATCTTTGATTTAGAAGGAGTCTTTACCTTTGTCTTTGGCTTTGCCTTTATTAGAAGCTGAGTAGGCCTGAAAACCCCTTCGGAAGCCGGTACCTGCACAGCGGCTCTGGACCCATCCGAAGGAGCATAGTCCGAAGGTCCTGCAACAGAAATATTTAAAGGCCTGGTTGGCTCCTCATGAGAGTCCGTTTCGGCCATCGGTTCTGAAATGGCCAACGACAGGGGCTACAAAAGCGCCTCACTGATGACGGCCGAACCTGAAGCTGGCTCCGCTTGTGCGCTATCATCAGATTTGGACCTCGGAGGCCTGTCTTTATCCTTGCGACGTTCGTGAACTCCGGTAGCCGGAACCGTATCCGACGACATTTTGTAGTTAAAGCGCCTACCGAAGTAATGAAAAGCAAAATCGTACCTTCGCTTAATAGCACAAAACCGACAACTAGCTACGTCGTGGTCAGGGCCTAAGCAAGGAATACAGTAAGAATGAAAATCCTTATGAGGTATTTGCTTCCCACATGAAATACAATTATTAACTTTTTCTGACATCGGACTGGAGCAAGAAAAAGTTTCCCCAACGGGGTACTTAGCTTTGAGTGGAGAAGAAAGTCTTCGGACTGAAGTTTATCAGAAAAAATTGTCAGGAGTCAGCCGACCGGCACTTGCGAACTGCTATCACCGCACAGCAAGAAAGACTGGAGAAGATGGCGTCGGCTGTCAGGTTTGTACTCCTGGCGCTCTGACGTCAGGGAGCATGGTTGAACAGCCGATGCTGGACCCAGACTTTGGGATTCTGGCCGACCGAGGGCTGCCAGCCGGCAGGGGAGAACCCTACAGTCATGACTGCAACAGTGAAACACGATGAACATCTGCAGTGGCAAATTCAGCTCTGGATTTAGAGAAAATTGGCAAATGGTAATGTTTGGCAAAAGTATGTACAGAACTCTAGGTAGCAGCTTCTAGGATGTCCCTGGTAGGTACGCCTTAGAGAAAGGCTGTAGAGGTAGATGCAGCCCTGGCTGAGTGGGATCCAATCCCCTGTGGGATAGGTTTTCCATGGTGCTTATAGCAGAAGGGAATGCAATGGCCTATCCATTTGGAGACAGTTCGCTTTGAAATAGCCTTCCCCTCTGTCCCTGCAGCAAATGCCACCAGCAGTTGTTCAGATTTACTTTGAGGTTTAGACCTGTCCAAGTAGAATCTAAGTTGTCTGTGCACATTTAAGGAGTGCAGTATCCGTTTCCCTTTGTTTTATGGATTAGGAAAGAAGGTAGGCAAATCAATGGACTGATTAAAGGACACACTGGATACCACCTTTGGCATGAAAGAGGGACTGGTCCTGAGGGACACCATGTCCGCATGAAAGAAGATGAATGGCTCCACTGCCATAAGGGCCTGTAATTCAGATACCCTTCCTGCTGAAGTGATGGCTAAAAGGGAAGCTGTTTTCCAAGAAAGGAATTTTAAATCTGCAGTAGCAGCTGGCTCAAAAAAAGGAAGGGTGAGTTTCTCCAATACAAAGTTAAGGTCCCAGGCTGGAGTTGGAGCTCTCCTGGGTGGTCTTAAATTTTTGGCCCCTCTGAGGCAGTGGAGGAGAAAAGAGGGGAAGTTCTGTGTTATAATGAGCTGAAATGGCTGAGGCATGCATTTTTATGGAAGAAAAGGACAGGCCCTTGTGAAGCATCTCAGTTAAGTATTGTAAAATCTGAGGAATGTTGGGCATTGCTGTGCTTATCCCTTGAGATTACCAGGCACAGAATCTTTTCCATTTGTCAGCGTAAGATTTTCTAGTACTAAGCCGTCTCGCCTCCAAAATGACATCCATCACAGGTTTGCTGAGAGATGCTAAGGGTGAGTTTAGGTGATTAGCCACGCTGCAAGATTCAAAGTTTAGAGCTGAATGTGCAGAATTTGGTTGTTCTGCTGAGACAGTAAGATGTCTGAGGTAGGTGCCACGGTGGAAGGTGTGACACATTGTGCAGGAGTGGGTACCAGTGTTGGCGAGGCCAGTCTGGAGCAATCAAAATCATTTTTGGTTTGTCCTGTTTGACTTTTAGAAGAACTTTGGAGAGCAGAGGCAGAGGGGGAAAGGCATAGACTGATAGGTTTTTCCAGCTGAAAGATAGAGCATCCACTTTCCAGGCTTTTTTGTGATTTCTTGTGCAAAATTTGTCCAACTGATAGTTTTGGGGTGAGGCAAAAAGATCTGTGTCTGGGCTCCCCCATTTGCATGTCACCATGTTGAAAATCCGTGGTTCCAGCTTCCATTCGTGTAGCTCCATGAGATTTCTGCTTAGTTCATCTGCCAGAGTATTTAGCTTTCCTGGCAGGAACTGAGCTTGTAGTTGTACTTTGATAGGTCAAGGCCATGTTACACAATGCCATGGCTAGCCTGCAAAGGGGGTAGGAGTGTGTACCCCCCTGCTTGTTTATGTACCACATAACCGTGGTGTTGTCTGTCTTTATCATTAATTGTCCTGGATGAAGGTAATCCTTGAAGGCTGTCAGTGCATTCTGTACAGCTTGCATTTCTTTTTGATTGATATGAAGGTGCATTTGATTTGGGCTCCATTTGCCCTGTATGCACTTCCCTGCCAGATGTCCCCTCAAGCATAGTCTGAAGCATCTGTAGTTAGGGTTTGGGCGGCAGGGGGTGGTGTGAATGGCAGTCCTTTGTTTTGGTGGCAGGCCTCTGCCCACCATAGGAACTCTAGTTGCAGGGAAGGTATAAAAGAAAAGTACAGTTGTGTACACTTACCATAAATGTAGATGTTCGAGTGTATTCACTGTTGCAGTCATTACGTTTGGGTAATCTGCTGGCAGGTTGCCCTCAGTCAGCCTGAATTCCAAAGTCTTGGGTCCTGCGTCGGTTGCTGTCTCCTCTTCCATGACGTCAGGTCGTCAGGGGTATAAAACATGCAGCTGACGCCATTTTCTTTAGTTTTTCTTGCCCCAGATGTCAGGTGCCCCCAAAAAGGTAGCAAAATTATATATATATATATATATATATATATATATATATATATATATATATATAAATACATGTATCAATATAAACTTTACCTTCATCTACAAGCAAATACACCACATAGGTTGTAAAAGATAGAGAAGGAAAGATAAACTCCAGAATGAAAGGGGGATGGCGGGAGGGTAACCTGGACTGCAACAGTGAATACAATCGAACATCTACATTTATGGTAAGTGTACACAACTGTACTATGTTCTTCGTGTTTCACTATTGCAGTCATTACATTTGCATAGAATCCCAAAGCTCTGGTTGGGTGGCTGGAGCTAAACAGCATTAGGTGCAGATATAAAGCCCTGCAGAACTGCAGTGGCAAAGCCTGCCCTGGACTTAGGAGTAGAGGCGCAAATGATAATGCTTTGTAAAGGTGTGAACAGAACTCCAAGTAGCAGCCTCTAGAATGTCTTTGGTTGGTACTCCTCTGAGAAAGGCTGCTGAAGTAGCTGCTGCTCTGGTGGAATGAGACCTAATGCCCTTGGGCACAGGTTTACCATGGTGTAAGTAGCAGAAACAAATGCAGTGGCTTATCCACTTTGAAATAGTCTGCTTTGAAATAGCCTTTCCTTCTGATCCCGCAGCATATGCCACTAGTAAATGCCCAGTTTTTCTTAAAGCCTTAGTCCTGCTCAAGTAGAATCTTAGCTGTCTGTGCATGTCCAAGGAATGCAGAATTCTTTCCCCTTTGTTCTGCGGATTTGGATAAAAGGCTGGCAGATGAATAGTCTGGTTAAGAGCCACACTGGAAACCTCCTTAGGCATAAATGTAGGATTTGTCCTCAAGAGACACACTGTCTGGGTAAAATATGACAAAGGCCTCTACAGCCATGAGGGCCTGTAGCTCTGAAACTCTTATTGCTGAAGTAATTGCTAGTAGCAGAGCAGTTTTCCATGATAAGAATTTTATATCAGCGGTAGCAGCTGGTTCAAATGGAAGCAGGGTGAGCTTTTCCAACACATAATTGAGGTCCCATGCAGGTACTGGTGATCTTCTAGGAGGCCTTAAATTTTCGGCTCCTCTAAGATACTGCTTTAGTAAAGGATGAGAAAAGATTTGTGGCTCTGTATTGTAATGAGCCGAAATGGCAGAGGCATGAATTTTAATTGATGAAAAAGATAGGCCCTTGTCAAGCATCTCAGTTACAATACTGTAATGTCTGAGGAATATTGTCTGAGGAATATTTGGTTCTGCTGTGTCAGTTCCTTGTGCTTGATTCCAAGCACAGAACCTCTTCCATTTATCAGCATAAGATTTTCTAGTACTAGGCCTTCTGGCTTCCAAAATTACATCCATCACAGCTTTACTGAGAGGTGTTGCTTGTATAACTACATGATCAGCCATGCTGCCAGGTTCAGTGTCTGGAGTTGATTGTGCAAGATCTGATTGTTTTGCTGGGACAGTAGTTGAGGTCTTTGAAGTAAGGTCCAAGCTGGGTATTGAGACAAGTTCCTTAGGTTTGGGTACCAGTATTGGTGGGGCCAGTCCGGGGCAATTAGTATCATCTTTGGTTTCTCTTGTCTGACTTTTAGGAGGACCTTGGGAAGAAGTGGCAGAGGAGGAAAGGTGTAAACTGATAGGTTTTTCCAACTGAAGGATAAGTCCTTGTGCAGAATCTTTTCAATTGGTAATTTTGAGGAGAGGCAAATAGATCTATGTCTGGGCTCCCCCATTTCTTTGTTATCATGCTGAAGACTTGTGGATCTAGTTTCCACTCGTGAGGATCCATAAAGTTTTTGCTTAAATCGTCTGCCAGAGTATTTTGCTTTCCTGGCAGGAATTGAGCTTGAAGATGTATTTGGTAAATCAAAGCTGTGTCCCACAGTGTCATGGCTAATCTGCAAAGGGGCTATGAGTGTGTGCCCCCTTGCTTGTTTATATACCACATGACCGTGGTGTTGTCCGTCTTTATCAGTAATTGTCCTGGATGAAGTAAGTCCTTGAAGGCTGTTAGGGCATTTTGAACAGCTAGCATCTCTTTCTGGTTGATATGTTGATGCATTTGTTTTGGGGTCCATATGCCCTGAAGACATCTTCCCACCATGTGGGACCCCCAGGCATAATCTGATGCATCTGTTGTTAAGGTTTGGCTGGCAGGGGGTAAAGTGAAGGTCAGTCCCATGTTTTGGTGACATGCCTTTGCCCACCATAGAAACTCCTGTTGTAGGCAGGGAATGAGAGGAATCATTGTTTCTATACTGTGACAATGTTGACTCCATAAACTTTTTAGGTACCATTGCAGTTTCCTCATATGCAGTCTTACAAATGGAATCAGTAGGATGCAGGATGCCATGAAGCCAAAAGCCTGCAGAATTTGTCTTGCAGATAACTGGGTTTTTGTTGCCATCAGTTTGAAGTAAGTAGTCAGTTGCCTTTGCTTGTCTGGCGTGAGGTAAGCCATCTCGGCAGTTGTATTCAAGCTTGCACCCAGGAATGTTAACTTTTGAGAGGGTACCAGTTGTGATTTCTTTTTGTTTATTGTGTACCCTAGGCATGTTAGAAGCCTTTTCACAAATGCCAGGTGTTGAAGAAGAATGTCCTTGTTCTCTGCTTGAATGAGACAGTCGCCCAAGTAAGGATATATTTGAATACTTCTTTGTCTGCAAAATGCAATTACTGGTGCCAGGCATTTTGTAAAGACCCTGGGCGCAGTAGATAAGCCAAAGGGCAGTGCAGAAAATTGGTAATGCATTAAGCCAGCCTTGAATCTGAGGTATCTTCTGCACGATTGTCTTATTGGGACATGCAGGTATGCCTCTTTTAGGTCTAATGTCACCAGCCAAGCATTCTTGCCCAGCATGGCCAGAAGCTGCTGCAAAGTCAGCATTTTGAATTTTGGAATGTCCAGGTATGTGTTCAAAATCGATAAATCCAGAATTGGTCGCCATGCCTTGTCCTTTCTGGGTACCAAGAACAGTCCTGAGTAAAAACCTTGTCCTTTTTCCTGTTCTGGTACTGGCTGAATGGCCCCCATATCCATGAGGAACATAACCTGTTTCTGTGCCTCTGACCATTGATTTTTTTGGCACATCTGGCCAACCGTTTGCCATTGGCAGAGTATGGAAATGGAATCTGTATCCCTGTGATACTAATGTTTAGCACCCACTTGTCCTGGGTTATTAACTGTCACTTTTGAGCAAAAAGTGCTAATTTTCCCCATAAGGGTGCTGCCAAAAGATAAGTGTTTGGTGCAGGTAGAGGGAAGTCATTGGGACTGTTTTCTGTAGGTTTGCGCTTTATCTCCTCCAGGTTTGGAGGTAGAGGCGCCCCATTGCTTTGACCTGTATGAATCTTGCGCCTGGTATCTGGAACCCTTAAGGCGTCTAGATATGCCCCTTTGAGCTCTGTCTGACACAGGAGAGGACCAATTTTTTTGTAGGCCAGTGTCTACTGAATCTTGGTGGCTGCACTTGTAAGAAGTCTTTTACAGTTTGCATAGACTTTGCTTTGTCTTCAGTTTTCTTTAAAACCTCTTCTGCCTTAATTCCAAACAGAGTACCATTCTGTAAAGGTACATCTAACAATTTAGCTTTAAGATGATCAGGTAAATTCTGTTCCTTTAGCCAGGCATGCCTCCTAATCATAGATCCAGTAACTGCGGCCCTGCAGGAGGCCTCTAAGGAATCAAAACCACATTGCAAAGTATGCTTTCCAACCTGTTCAGCTGCATGCAATAATTCCTGCATTTCTTTATTTTCTGCACATTCAGAAATCATCACTTTCTGTTTTAGCAATCCCATAACATGTTGTGGATACTTGAGCATATGAAATTGACAGTTTAAGGCCCTTATTGCCAAGGTAGCAGATGTATAAACCTTTTTCCCCATCTATCCAGTGCTCTTGAATCTCTGTCGGACTGGGTAGGGTTTTTTTGCTGTTGAGGCCTTAACTCCCTTTGGACCCTGTGAAATAGTTTCAGGATCAGCAGCAGGGTTTCTAAATAAGAATTTATGTGAGTCGGGGACCCTGTAATATCTGTCAGGCTTGCTGGGAGCCGGAGGTAAGGAGTCAGGGGTCAAGCTTGACTCCGAAAACACATCATCCACAATGTCTAAAACATGGCTAAAGGCCTGTGCTGAGGGAGAAGGAGGAAATTCCTGAGCCTCTTTTTTGATTCTAAGAAATCGACTCTCCCAGTGAAAATGCTCCCTCAAAATATGCAAAGTTTCTCCAAATGAATAATCCTCAGGAGGTGATGCAGATGGTATAGACTCCTCTGCATCTGAATCCTCATAGGAAGGTATAGATAATTCCTGATCAGAAGAGGAATCAGAAGAAATGGAAACCTGATCTGAAGATTCATAATCAGTGTCTTGCCTAAGCCTCTTATCTGGAGGGGGATGGGTACCCCTGATCAAGGTAATAAGGTCTTCAGCCATTTTGATCATCTGTTTTTTAGGCATAGAGGCCTGGGCACGTGGCTCATGCATCAGTTTTTTAGTTTTAGAAGTTGCTTTTGTCTTTGGTTTTGCAACTGTTGTCAGTTTGATATACAAATGCTGAGGTCTGAATACACCCTTAGAAGCTGGTGTCTGCTCAGTGGCTCTGGACCCATCCGAGGGAGATACACCTGTCGGACCAATACCTTGAGTATCTCGTGGCATGCCGGACTCCACATGGGTGCCGGTAGAGGCCTGCGACTCAAAAGTAGTGGGTATCAGGGGCTGCGAAAGCGCCTCACTGAGTACCGGCGAACCGGCGACTGGCTTAGGAGAAGCTTTGTCGTCGGTTTTGGATCTCGACTGTCTTTCTCTGTCCTTTTCTTTGCGTTTTTTATGTACTCCGGTAGTCAGATTGCAATCCGACGACATTTCTGGGTAGTTAAATCTGTTTCCAAAATACTTTGAGGAAAAAATATACCAACCCTAAATAGTGCTTGGTTAAATCTAGCACAAAACCGACAGCCAGGCACGTTGTGATCAGGGCCTAGGCAAGGAATACAGTATAAATGAAAATCCTTATGAGGAATTTGCTTCCCACAAGTAATACAATTAGCTTTTTCTGACATTGGAATGGAGCAAGAAAAAAAGTTTCCCCAACGGGGTACTTGGCTTTAGTGAAGTCTTCGGTTCTGAAACTCAAACTCGAATATTTCAGGAGTCGGCCGACCGGCACTTGCGAAATGCTTCTGCTTCGGGCACAGAGCGGCAAGAAAGACTAAAGAAAATGGCATCGGCTGCATGTTTTATACCCCTGACGACTTGACGTCATGGAAGAGGAGACAGCAACCGACGCAGGACCCAAGACTTTGGAATTCAGGCCGACTGAGGGCAACCTGCCAGCAGCTTACCCAAATGTAATGACTGCATAGTAAAACACGAAGAACATCAAGAAGTTATTCTTACCAGTGGGTTTGGAGCTGAACCTCAGCTCCGACTCGGCCATACTCTAGCTCAAAGTCTTTCAATTGGCTGGGCTAAGAGGTATCCCATGCTGCACTGCTCCCTTTCCCCAGATCTTGTTTGCTGCAAGCTCAATCACTCACCTTCCATACACATAACACATAGAGAAGGAAAATCATCCCAATAATAAAAGGAGTTCTGAAACCAGAACTAACCACTAGGCCCTCCAGGAGGGGAAAGGCGGGGGGGGGGGGGGGAGTAAGAATGTGAGGCGAGATAGACTACATACATCGAACGTTATGGTGAGTACATAACTTCTTGATGTTATGTAGTCCAATCTCGCCTACATTCTTACCCGTGGGACAGCGTCCCCAGCACCTGAACCCTAGAAGGCTAAGTGGAAAATACTCCTGAGCACTGTGGAACCAAAGGAAGATCTGCCTCTGAATATCAAATCCAATTTGTAGTGAGTAATAAAGGTGTGAGGAGATTCTCATGTAGCCACAGCACAAATATCATCCACAGACATCCTGGCCTGAAATGCTGTAGAGGTAGAGGAGCCTTCACTCTAAATGGTAACTCCTTACCACCTGAGGCATAAAAGAAGGAAATACAACTAGAGATCCATCTAGACAAGGTCACTTTGGAAACAGAAGACCCAATCCTATTGTCTGAAAATAAGACAAATAGCTGATCCGATTTTCTACTATCCTTCGTTCTATGCAAATAAAAATGTGAACATCCAGCTGGTGAAATTTAAATTCTGCCTTATTAGAAAACTCTGAAAAAAATACGGGCAGTTCAATGGATTGGTTGAGATTAATAACCGAGGCCACCTTCGGCATAAAAGAAGGGTTTGGTCTGAGGGAAACCCTGTCCTTGTGAAATATCAAGTAAGGCAGGTCTGACTGCTCAGAGACACGTCTAGCTGAAGTGATGGCTACCAAAAAGATTGTCTTCCAAGTCAAATATTTCAATTCATAAGTAGCTGCAGGCTCAAAGGGGAACGACGTGAGACATTGTAGCTCAAAATTTAGGTCCCAAGGCATGACCGGGTCAAAGACTGGAGGGCGAAGCAGCATAGTCCCCTTCAAGAATGCCTTACAAAGTCTATGCGCCATTAGACTGGGTTCATTAGCGACATGAAAAGTGGAAACAGCCGCCAACTGGACTTTAATGGTTGTGGCTGCTGATCCCTGATTGAAAAGTATGGAGAGAAATTCCAGAACTGAAGAAATTGGAGCTGTATAAGGATCAATTTGTCTGGCATGAGCCCAGATGGAGAATCTTCCATTTACTGGAATAGATCTTTCTGGTCGAAGGCTTATGGGAAGAAGACCGAATATGAACCACTTCCAGAGAAAAATGATGAAGCCTGACTAGTGATGGAACTGAAGTAGCCAGGCTGTCAACCGAAGGGTCTAAAGAGAGGGATGGAACTGCCCTGACATGAGTCAGTAGATCTGGCTATGGGTCCAGAATCCAGGGGTCACCCATGAGATAGGGATGGAGAAAGGGGAACCAAATTTGATGAGGCCAGTGTGGAGCAATCAGAATCACTCTTGTTTCCCAAGGAACAGGCGGGAAAGCATAAAGTAGACTGAAGGGCCAATCGTGAACTAGAGCGTCCCTGGGTGACTCCCCCTGATGGGGGATAAGGGTGAAGTAGCTGCTGCACTTGGTATTGAGGGGACTGGCAAATAGGTGACAGCAAGGCTGACCCCATCTGCAGAAAATCTGCTCCGCAACCTGACTGTTCAGGGACCACCTGTGAGGCATCAGAATAGCTCTGCTCAACCTGTCGGCAATCACATTGGACTTCCCTGGAGTGTGCGATGCTAGAAGAAAACGTTGGGAAGACACTGCCACACTCGAATGGCCTCTCTGCAAAGGGGGTACGACTTGGTTCCTCCCTGTTTGTTCAGATACCATACCACCGACATACTGTCTGGGTGGATCGCAAATGCCCCGAGAGGAAGAAAGCTCTGAAGTGCTTACAATGCTAGTAGCACTGCTCTCAAGATATTGATATGCAAATGTATCTCGTGTTCCTGCCACGTGCCTTGGACTGTTCTGCTGAGATAATGCCCCCCCCACACCTAATCTGGGAGGCATCCGTGGTCACTGTGGCAACAGGAGGGGGTGAGACAAAGGGCTTTCCCGCATTAAGGTTACTGGTGTGAAGCCACCAGCGTAGATCTTGCTTGCACTTCTCTGTGATCATTATAAGATGAGAAAGCAGAAGATGTTGTAGAGAACACTGGGCGAAGAGCAGCCACTGATGGAGCCTCATGTGTAGCCTCGCAAGAGGAACCAGCATAATTGTTGCAGCCATCGTCCCTAACAATTTGAGAACCGTTTTTGCCTTTACTTTTTTCAGAGGGAGCAACGCGGACACCTGTTGTTGCAAACCCTGAATCCTTTCTTGTGGTAAAAACGCCCTCATGAGCACGGTGTCTAACGTGGCACCTATAAAGGTGACATGCTGCGAGGGCAACAAGTCAGACATTTCCCAGTTTAGAGTGATACCCAATTGTTGACACAGCTTGATAGTGGTGTCTCTGGTCTGTAGTAGCAGATGCCTGGTGGTGGCAGAAAGGAGCCAGTCGTCCAGGTACGGAAACACTTGCAATCCCTGACGTCTCAAGTGAGCCGTCACCACTGCTATACATTTGGTGAACACCCTGGGGGCTGTGGTGAGACCAAAGGGCAGGGCACGAAACTGAAAATGACTGACTCCCAGCCGGAAGCGTAGATGATTTCTGGATGCCCTGTCCATCTTTATATGGTAGTAAGCATCCTTGAGGTCGATGGAGCACATCCACACTTCTTTTCCCAACAATGAGAGAATAGACTGCAATGTGACCATTCGGAACTTGGACTTCTTCACATGGAGGTTCAAGCGGCTGAGATCCAAGATGAGTCTCAGGTCCCCTGTTCTTTTCGGCACCAAAAAGAATCTGGAGTAAGTCCCTAATCCGATCTGGTCTGAGGGGACATGCTGGATGGCTCCTTTTTCTAGCAGCTTTAGAACTTCTGAAGCTGCGGAATCCCTTTGATTAGGTGGAACATCTGGGATTCTTTTGATCGGTGGGGGAGGAGAAGAGAAGGGAATGCGATATCCTCTGGAAACTATTTTAATACCCACTGGTCCTGGGTGATGTGTTGCCAGGCTTCTGGGTATAGTGAAATGCGACCCCCGACTGGCTCCGGAGATGCGCAGTCGAGCCTCCCATCAGGAGCGCTGATAGGGAGAACCACGAAAGGAGTCGCGGTCTCCCTGGTTACGTGGGCCTCCTCTGCCTCTAGGGCGGCATCTACCTGAGTTACCACCCCCTTCCCTGACTCTAGAGGGGGAATCACTTTGTGCGTCATGAAAAAACCTCTGAGATTTCTTGAACCACACTTTCCCACTCTTCTGGACCTTGGGATAAGGTCTAGAAGGAATGGAAAAACGGACTCCCATGGCAGACAGAGTTTTTCCCCTCTTGTTCACACCTAGTGAGAGTGTCCTTCACCTTGGTTCCGAACAATGATGAACCATCAAACGGGGCATTGATGAATGTAGACATGAAGACCTCCGCGAAATTACAGAGGCGCATCCAGGAGCGCCTCCTGAGAGAAACTCTGGAACTCGCTGCCCTACTCGCTCCTTCGGCTGCATAAGAGATCAGCCCTACTCGCTCCTTCGGCTGCATAAGAGATCAGCCTCATGGAGGAGTTAGTAATAGAATTTAGGGCAGACATCTGAGCGTTGACTTTCTGAGCCACTGCGTCAGAAACGTTGCCCTGCAGAGAATCTCCAAGCTCTTTCAGGAGATCTCTTTGGAGCCGTGTAAAATGTGATAAATAATTTAGCGACCGCAGAGTAAAGGCCGCTGATGAAAACATACGCTTCCCATACTGGTCCATGGTCCTGGACTCCTTGTTAGGGGGATGGACGGTAGATGAAGTCTCAGCCAGTTCCTTCTTGGTGGCCGCTGCCACCACCATGGCATCTACTGGAACGCCCTTTGTGAGAAACTCTTAGTCAGCGGGAGCGGACAGAAATCTGTTGGGTCTCCTGGGGACTGGTTCCACAGTGTCAGGGGTTTCCCACACCCTTCAACAAACCAGATCCAGGAGTTTGTCTAAGGGGGGAGAAACCCAGAAGGCAGAGGGTTGAGCCCAAAAGGCCTTCAGGAACACAGACTCCTCCTCGGAGGGGGATTTAGAGGGCCAGTCGCTGCTCTGCTTCAAGATCTCTAGGATATCAGTGAAAGATCAGAGGACAACTTGGGGGACCCCTCTGATTTCTTGAGGTTGGTGTCCGACGTGAAAGACTCTTCCTGGGAGTTGATGTGCTTCTTCTTGCACGTTCTTTTTCTGGGTGGCTCCTCAGGCAAAAACTCTGGGGGGCCCTCAGAAAGTTGGGGACCACTCATGGAGGTATCCCGAGACCTTGGGTCTCCACTGTCCAAGGATAGGGGGCAATCAGAGACTGATACCGGAGCTGGAGGGGGTAAAGTGTCGGTGCTGTAGGATGCAGCTGTGGACCTGTCCAGCACGCTCAGCATGACCTCGAAAGCTGGTCCCCCTGGCTCCGAAGATCAACCAGCCGTGGAAGCCCCTCGGAGCAAAAGGGACAAGGTCTGAAGCCGAAGCAAGGGTCAGGCTCACCCGAGCCGAAGCACTGAGAGGGAGGCTAGGAGCCGAAGAGCGTCCCGAGACCCCCCCCCGGGTCCGACCAAGGAACCATGAGTCCTGGACCCCGTGGACGGAGCCGAGATCGGAGCTGAGAAGCCAGGATGGGCTACCGGAGCCGACCTAGAAGCATCACACGGCACCAACTCTGGCTCCGAAGGCAGAGATTTGCTCAGAGGAGGATCTATCGACGATGGATAGGTGACAGGCTCTGGGGCCGACTGGGCTGGAGCCGAAAGCAATTTAGCCAGCACCGGTGATTGGAGCAGTCTCTGCACCACTATATCCACATCAGAGAGAGTCCTGAAGGACCTAGAGGATAAGGTAGGAGATCTAGACCTCCTCTCAGGAGGAGACCTGCGAGGAGGAGAAACCAGTCTGAAAACTGGAGACTGGCTCCGAACTAGAATCTCCGTCACCGGCTCCGAGAGGCTGGGAGCCAATGCAGGTTCTGTCAATTCACCAACTTCCTTCGGCACCAAAGACAGTGGAGCAGAGGATGTCACAGTAGACTCAGTAACTTTCTCTGGAGGCTCCGATAAGACTGACGGAGCCGGAGAGCGTTGTTTTTGCTTTGGAGGTTTTGTCTCTTTTAAAGGGGGAGGACTTAGCACTAGAAGACCTCTCCAGATCTTCCTCGAAGGAGGGTTTCAGTAATCTTTTCAGAATTCGTTTGTTCTTCCTTTCTTGAAGACCACAAGGGCTGAATGCATGACAGAACGCACAAGATTCCTGAAGGTGGATAGCCCCCCAAACAATAAACGCACACAGAGTGCCCATCAGTAATTGACATCTTTTATCCACATTTACTACATTTCTTGAAGCCCGAATGCTTGTGTTCTTCTGGATCATTGGACATGATCGGTAGGACACTAGACACGACACAACTGACAAACCCGACACCAGCAACAAAGCACGGGAACTAGACACTAAATAAATTGCAGACACCACACAAGGACCTCTAACTCAAATGGCCCTAGCCCAGAGGGATAGGGTACCGAAAAAAACGAATACAGAAGGGTAACAGATAACAAATGGAGGGAGGACTAGGTCCTCTAAATGAAACAGGCCTAGCCCGTTGGGAGATAGCTAACGGGATACCAAAACAAAGGCCAGGAAAAGCCACACAAAAAAGCTTCCACAAACCAAAAGCACACACACCTAGCTATGAAAATAGCTTTTGGAGCAACAAATTTGGTCAAAGAAGAAGAAAAGTTATACTTAGCCACAGCCAAGAGCGAGACCAAATCGGAGCTTTGTGAGCGGCAAACGAGATCTGGGGAAAGGGAGCATGGGATGCCCCTTAGCCCAGCCAATTGAAAGACTTTGAGCTAGAGTATGGACGAGTCAGAGCAGAGGTTCGGCTCCAACCCACTGGTAAGAATGTAGGCAAGATTGGACTACATAACATTCATTGTTTCCAGGCTGTGACAATGCTGACTCCATAGACTTTTTAAGTACCACTGAAGTTTCCTCATATGCATTCTTGCATATGGAATATGAAGAATGCAGGTGGCCGTGAACCCCCAAGGCTTGCAGTATTTGCCTTGCAAAAAGCAGGGTTTTGTAGCCACCTGTTTGTAGTAAGTCACCAAATGAATTTGCTTCTCTGGAGCAAGGAAAGCCATCTGGGCAGTTGTATTCAAGCTTGCACCCAGGAATTTAATTGTTTGAGAGGGTACCAGTTGTGATTTATTTTCGTTTATAGTGTACCCTAGACAGGTTAGAACCCTTTTTACAAACGCCAGATGGTTTAGAAGAGTGTCCTTGTTTTCTGCCTGAATTAGACTATCGTCCAGGTATGGATATATTTGAGTATTTCTTTGCCTGCAAAATGCAATTACTGGAGCCAGGCACTTTGTAAAGACCCTGGGCACAGTAGATAAGCCAAAGGGCAGTGCAGAGAACTGGTAATGCAAGTAGCCTGCTTTGAAGCGGAGGTATCTTCTGCAAGATTCCTTGATTGGGATATGCAGGTAAGCCTCTTTTAAATCTAGAGATGCCAACCAGGCATCTTTGCCTAGCATAGGAAGTAACTGGTGAAGAGTCAGCATCTTGAATTTTGGAATGTCCAGAAAGGTGTTTAGAGTAGATAAGTCCAGAACTGGACACCATGATTTGTCTTTTCTGGGTACCAAGAAAAGTCTTGAATAGAAACCTTATCCCTTTTCCTCTTCTGGTACTGGTTGTATAGCCCCCATGCTTATGAGGGAAAGTACTTGTTTCTGGGCCTCTGCCCACTGATTTGGGGGCAGATCTGGCCACCTGTTTGGAATTGGCAACATGTGGAAATGAAATCTGTATCCCTGGGATACTATATTTAAAACCCATTTGTCCTGGGTTATAACTTGCCAGTTTCTTGCATGAAGAGCCAGAGTTCCCCCCAAAGGAGTGGCTAAAAGGTAAGTGCTTGGTAAGTGTAAAGGGAAGTCATTGAGACTGCTTGCCACAGGGAGGTGTCTTGTTGTTTCCAGATTTGGAAGAGGAGGCACCCCACTGTTTTGTTCTGAAAGTCCCTTGTGACTGAAACCTGGAGCCTTTGGAACGTCTGGGTTTGACTTGAGTGGCACTCGAAGGAACTGGAAAGGACCAGTTCTTAGTAGGTCAGTGCCTACTAAATCTTGGAGGTTGCACTTGTAAGAAATCTTTCACAGTTTGCATAGATTTAGCTTTATCTTCCATCTTTAACACTTCTTCAGCCTTATTACCAAAGAGACGGTCCTGTTGTAAAGGAGCATCCAAAAATTTGCTTTAACATGGTCAGGCAGATTTTTCTCTTTGCGCCAAGCATGCCTTCTTAGCACAGACCCAGTTACAGCAGCCCTGCAAGGGGCCTCCAAAGAATAAAAACCACATTGCAAAGTATGTTTTCCAACTTGTTCAGATGAATGCAATAAATCCTGTAAATCTTTGTTTTCCACACAGTCAGAAATTAACATAATTTTCTGTTTAAGCAGCCCCATGATATGCTGTTGATATTTTAGCATATGAAATTGACATGATTGCCAAGGCTGCAGAAGTGTAAACCTTCTTACCCCATCTACCCAGCGCCCTGGAATCTCTAACAGAAGGGGTAGGATTTTTAGCAGTAGAAGCCTTAATGCCCTTGGGACCCTGAGAAATGGTTTCAGGATCTGCGACAGGATTTTTGAAAAGGAATTTGTGGGAGTCAGGAACCCTGTAGTATCTGTCTGGCTTACAAGGAGCCGGAGGCAAAGAATCAGGAGCCATACTAGATTCTGAAAAAACATCAACAATGTCTAGAACAGGAGGTATATCCAAAGGCCTATGCTGAGGAAGAAAATCCCTAAGTCTCTTTTTAGATTCAGAGAAATCCTGACTTTCCCAGTGGAAATGTTCCCTTAAGGTATGTAAAGTTTCCCTAAAAGAAAAATCCTCAGGGGGAGAAGCAGAAGGAATGGAATCTTCTGCATCAGAGTCCTCATAAGTAGGTATAGACAATTCCTGTTCATTAGAAGAGTCAGAAGAAATAGAATCCTATTCAGAAGATTCATAATCAATGTCTTGCCTAGGCCTCTTAGAACGGGGGGGGGGGGGGGGGTTTGGCTACCCCAGATCAGAGTAATTAAATCTTCAGCCATTTTGATAATTTGTTTTTTAGGCATAGGGGCCTGCACATGTGGCCCAGTCGTCGGTTTTTTAGGCATAGGTCGAGATTTTGGCCTTAGTTTTGAAGATGGCATCGGTCTAATATACAAACCTGTAGGCCTGAAAACAACCTCAGAAGCCAGTGCCTGCACAGCGGCTCCGGACCCATCCAAGGAAGAGACATCTGCGAGTTCCATAATTGAAGCATCTCATGGCATACCGGACTCCGAATGGGTCTCAGTAGAGGCCTGCGAATCAGAAGTAGTGGGTATCAGGGGCTGCGAAAGTGCCTCACTGAGTACCGGCGAACTGGCAACTGGATTAGGAGAAGCGTCAACAGTTTTGGACCTCAAAGGCCTGTCTCTGTCTTTTTCTTTGCGTTTTTTAGGCATTCCGGTAGTCTAATTGCTAACCGATGACATTTCTGGATAATTAAAGCATGAGCCAAAATATTTAGACGCAAAAATGTACCGACGTTTGATAGTGCGTTGATTAAATAAAGCACAAAACCGACAGCAAGGTACATTGTAGTCAGGGCCTAGGCAAGGAATACAGTACAAATGAAAATCCTTATGAGGTATTTGCTTCCCACAAGTAATGCAATTATTAACTTTTACTGACATCGATAAGGAGCAAGAAAAAAAGTTTCCCTAACGGGGTAATTAACTTTTTAGTTGAAGACTTTGGATCCGAAACTCAAAAACGAAAATTTCAGGAGTCGGTCGACTGGCACTTGCAAACTGCTTCTGCTTCAGGCACCGCGCAGCAAGAAAGACTGATGTAATGGCGTCGGCTGCATGTTTTATACCCATGATGACCTGACATCATGGAAGAAGGGACAGCAACAGACGCTTTGTTAATCAGGCCGACTGAGGGCAACCTGCCAGCAGATTACCCAAATGTAATGACTGCAACAGTGAAACACGAAGAACATCCTGTGGTAAGACACCTGGGTACACAGGTTGATAATCTCACATTTGACCGTCACATAGCGGCAGTGGTCAGAAAAGCCTTTTACTTGGTTCATCTCATAAGTAAAGGGATTGCATCCAGAAAAAAGGAAGTTATTACCTCCGTATACTTTTCCCTCATTAGACCAATAATTCAGTATAATGCCCTGTTTCCTATGTACCTCTCCAAACAAAACTGGAAAGGTCACAGAAATACCTTACAAAGAGAATCCATGGCCTCCAACACCTGTCCTATGCGGACAGGCTCAAATCACTATCAGTCTACTCGGTACTGTACAGATTGCTCAGAGGTGATCCAAATATCACCTACAAGGCAATCTTGGACCCTGCCCTACCACAGATGCCCCATATCCGTAAGTCTAACTCCTAGTGCATTACCTGCCTTAATCTAATATGCAACATCAACAAAACCTGCTGGAGAGACAGGTTGGTCTCCCAGAGGCTGCCCCATCTCTGGAATAGACTTCCCGTGCACAGCAGAGTACCTCATTGACCCTCTTCAAGCGCAACCATGATGAGTGGATGGGAAACCACAAATTTGTCCCAGAGCTTCCACTTGTGTCTCTAACTGACAGGCAACAGGTGCTAACTGAGGTTTCTTTTTGGGATGAACTCTTGGCTAGGGTTGTAAGGGCCCCAGGGCCATTAGCCTAGTAACCTCCTATGATTCTGTAATCATAACATTTTATTTTGTATTATCTAGGTGGATTTGGTGTTCATGGATAATGAGAGAAAACTAATGGTAGGTTATTTTCAATTTTTGAGAGTAATACATTTATGGCATCTGCTTTCCAGAAATATGGTAATTTTCAGTTGATTTAATACTGTCAACCATTGCTTCAATATGAGGCAAGAAGGATAGATGTTCATGTAATAGTTTTCCAATATATTTTTGTTGTTTTGCACAGGATGATAGGATTCTTTTAGTTTCTACTATTAGGAAGCTGTTGGCAGCATATGTGTTAGTGTCATATGCTGTTATCAATACAGCTACTCTTGTAAAGTCAAAGTAAACTTTGTCATTCAGGCCCACATAACAGTGTAAGCTGAGTGAATTTTGTTGCTTCAGTTTCAAAGTACAGACAGCTCATACAAATACAAAACAAACAGCATGACTATTTAACAACACAGTAACAACAGACAGTTGCCCTGACATAGGTTATTTCCTCATATAACTAGTAGCAGCACTCAATCAATATTGAACATGTATGTACTGCACAGAATATGAGAATTTGTAACTTACATTTGCATGGAATGTTATCTTGCCTCCTGATTACTGCACAGCAGTAAGGGAAGAACCAGCCTAGCTACTGTACCATTTAGAGCATTCACTGAGTATTGAACAGAGAGGTTTTTCCTTCAGCTATGTAACTGATCTGATGTCCTGTTATTGCATAAGTTCTTAGAGTTCAACAGTATGATGGCTTGTGGAAAGAAGCGCCTGCTAAATCTGGATGAATTGCAATGCATGCTGCGGTAACACCTGCCTGAAAACAAGCAGGCGAGAGAGTTCTACTTAGCTTTCACAGCATTCTTTCTAGAGCAGAAAGGGCCTTTTCTTAGACTGCACTAGCTTCTTGGTACAGCACGCCACAGAACTTTCAAGAAAGAGTCAGCCTAATGTCATTCAAGCAAAAAATGAAAAGAACTGTCATAAATGAAAAGAATCCGCATAAATGAAAACAGGTGCTCGGTAGTGATTACTGTAAAAATATTTATGAGACAGCAGTACCAGATTAATTGAACATCCTACTGAAGAGTTTGGTGGAAAGTATGTAACCTAGTCACAACTATGTCATCTATAAAAAGGGCAATATATAGGTATAGAAGACTTTATGAAAAGTTACTGACAGAGAAGTTAATGATAAAAAAAAAAAAAACTTTCATTTAAATTTTGCTTAAAAATTTTAAATTGCACTTATAAAAGTGACCTGTGTGGTGATATTTTTTGTTTTTCCCTGCCATTTTGGCTGTGTTTTAGCCAAAAATCAGTTTGCATTTTTTTGTTTGTTCTAGGATCTTAGTCTTATAGCTTCATTTACAGCTGTGTGAAGATTGTGTATTACTGCAAGATATTAGCATTGTTTATACTTCATTTCAGGAGAGACACGTTTGTAAAGAAATAAGGATGTGAATTTGACAAAGAAAGGATTTCAGGATGGATATTCAACAGAATACCAGGGACAAAGGAAAAAGGGAGTACTTATATTAGTTGCTAGAGGGGCTTCAATAGCAATATAAGAGGGGAAAAGACAATGGTAGACTTGTAGCAGCAAGGGGCTATTGGCAAAGGAGTAGGATTACGCTGGCATGTATTTATACTCCAGCGAAAACTGCTACTCTGGGGCTTAAGAAAATTTTGGAGAAATAATCAGCTTTCAGCAAGTAATGTTACTTATATGTGTGGAGTGGAGCTAGATTAGTAATAGTGAGGATGTATCAAGGAGACCTACAAGACAAAATATAACAAGAGGGTAGATTTCTGAAGAATTTTATGAAAATATTTGGTATGGAAGATGTGAATTCAGTAGTAGGAACTCTGACAGAATTTACATATTATTCTCCAAGGTACGACAACTGAGCTAGACTAGATAGAAATTATATTCCAGAGGAACAGTTGCATTTAATTGAAATCTTCGACACAACTATCTCTGATAATGCACCATAAAAAATTATGTTAAAAATGCAGGGTATTGAAGTAAAAATGAAAACAGTGGCACCTTCCCAACTACATGTTAAAAAGAGAGGGATTTAAGGAATGTGCAGTGGAAATTCAAGCGTTATTAGGGAAGCTATAAATATCTTCAGAAGGTATAGCTAGTGAGTGGGATAAAATGAATTTAAAAACAAGACAGAAATATATCATTAAGAAGTAATAGGAATTAATGGGTTAAAGTATTGTGGAATAAGGAGAATCTCACAGGGATCTAGTGTCAGCCATCGAATGGCTGAATACTGAACCATAAGCATTGAAAGTTCACTCACCAAACCTTCATTTCATTGACAGGGTAAATAACTACTTGTCGAACACTTCCCCTTCACACACCTGGAAGTGTTTCAAACCCTTTTTCTCCACTGTAGTGCAGTCTCGGAGTTGGTATATATAATAAGGGGGGTAAAGCCCCCCCACACCTTGGTGGGTTTTACTGTTAAGCTACTGTTTTTTTAATAACTACAGAGCACAAAAACTTTCAGCACAACGACTTGGGCAACAGGAAGTAGAAAGGGTTGTTGCCAAACTTAGGGCACCTATAACAAGAAAAGTAACCAGAGATCCTGTGGAGGTATTAAGAGAAATTTTGAAAGTTTTAAGAAAATGTGTACAAAGCAGAGAAATGTTGAAATCAATAAAGAGCACCTACAGAAAAAAAATTACGGAAGACCTAATTATGCCAAGGCTGGAGGTAGGTGAGGCTCAACAACTAACAATTAATATAGGAGGGGATGAAATAAAAACTGATGTATACATCTTCAGTCTCGAAAACAGGTAATACTTCCATGGAAGTTAGTAAGCAAGAAATTAATGAAGATCTGGAAGATTTTGTTTAACAGTATTTTAAAATGGGGTATGGAGCACCAACATTTTGGAAGAAAGCTCTGGTGGCTGTACTACCAAAGGACAGTAGAGCTCCATCAGACTCATTTCAATTTTAAACTGTCATCATAAAGTGTTTACATTTATACTAGCTAAAAGAATGGCAAAGATGTTGCCAAAATTGACAGATATGGTACACTGTGGTTTGTTGAGGGGAGGCAAATATTTGAAAACATTAACAGAACGATGATCCAATGGTATTCTATTACATTCTGCTTCCTTCTGTTGTTGGTAGGTCTTGATGGAGAGAAAGAGTTTAACAGAGAAGGCTGGTATTTTACAAGTAGGGCAAAAGAGGCGCTTGCATTCCCTGATATAAGGGAAATTAGGATATATGAAGGATGGAAGGCAAAAATTAAGAGTGAGAGGGCTCCTCTCTGACAAGTTGACTTTGAACAGAAGTTCAAGGCAGGGGCATCTTCTTTCCCCTTTGTTGATTGCTTTATACTTATGGCCACTGGCAAAGAAAGTAAGGTATTCCGAAATGCAACTATTTAATTGGAATGGTAATCAAGAGAAGTTGGGTTTATTTTCAGATGATATTATTTTGTACCTGACAGATCCAGAAAAGGACATCTCGGAGTTGTGGAACATTTTGAGACGGTTTCAAGTCTTTTAGGGATACATAACTACAGAAGTTAAAACAAAGGCTACAACCATAAATTATGCACCCACAAACAAATTTGTTCAGCAAGACCTATATTTATGGGTACAAGTAAGATGAAGTATTTAGAAATATGGATTACAAAGGCTTCTGTTATGGCAGCTAAGGATATGTGGGAAAAGACTAAACAAAAGACAATGCAAAAACTGAGAAATGTGAATCTCTTATTTATGGATAATGATAGTAAGATACAAGCAGTTAAAAATGTTTTTAGTCCATTAACTGTATATACGGGTCAGGCATACTTTTATAAACCAGACGAGACATTGTGGGCAATAATAAAGAGTTGAAGGAATCTATCTGGGAGGGAAGAGGGCAAGAGTTAAGTAGGATAAGCTGATCCTTCCAACAGGACCAAGGTGGTTTAGGATTGCCTGATTTTAAGAGCCACTTTATGGCTACACAGTTAAGGCTCATAAACGTAACACAAGCCGAAGGTCATAATTCAGATTGGAGAAGGATAATGATGAAGCAGGGAAAGTTCAAGAAATAAAGATAGTGGGGTTTTGGATGCAGATCCTTAAGGAGATAACAACCATGCAGAATATTACATGCATAAAGTAGAATGGAGAAAGGAGATTGTGCCAACAGGGATGATTTCAAGTAGGGGTACAGCAAACAGGCAAGAGGAATTTACTACAAAAAAACAGACAAAGGAAAGTACAGTTGTTTAAGTAACTTACCATAACAGTAGATGTTTGAATCATTACTGCTGGATTAGCCTGACAGGTTCAAAGGTTGTAACTAAGCTAACAACCACTAGGGCTTTTACAAGCTTAGCCGTGCACCCCAATCCATTTGGATCTCAAGTATCATACTTGGGGGGCATGTTAGTAAGCAGGTAGCTAAGAATTTGTTGGGGGGTGTTAGCTAGGATAATACTTTTCTTATTGACACTCTCAGTCCATAAGGGACAGGAGGACCAGATGAGGGCAAATTTACAACTTCCTATCCAACTGTCAAGGTTTTGTTTGACTACAGTTAGAGACGAACTCTGTTTTACATAGATGGGAAGGCTACTCCTTAGTGTGTGGATCCTTTGCAACATATATCTATCTCTTTGGTATGTTCTGTTTATATCACAAGCAAAGTTCAAATCCCTGGAAGTAGTATTTCTGGTGCTGTTTGTTTTGAGCATGTGCAACAAATGAATACAGAGAGACAGCCTTTAGGCGATCAGTGTAGGACAGAGTATCCATGTCCTGAATTATCTTGGTGAGAAACTTTACGGAAATTCTAACTGCTGCAAGTATCTGCTTAGATAAATGCCATAGAGAGAGCACTGTATTCAATGACAGGTCTGATAAGGGTCGAGTAGAGTGGTGCTAAAAATTCCTTGGACCTCAATACCACACCTTTACCAATAAGTTGGGTGACATAGAACAATTTTACTATCTTTAGTTACATGTTGGTTAAAGGCCAGACTGCTGTCTGCATACGTTCCCAGATCCCATACTACTGGGTAGACTCTTAAGGGTGTTTTATCAATGGAGTAATTAATTAGCACTGACATTTTCCCAAAGAGCATTATAATGCATTTTTGACACTGAGTTTTAGGCCATATCTTTATGCTCTCCCATGTTGGCAAGTACCAGATCCACTACGTTTGATCCTTTGGTTGGAGCTTGCACCATCTGTTCCAGGGTTGTTTGTCTTTTCGGCTTTTCCCGGTTAGGAGTCACCACAGCGGAACTCTGGTCTGTTAATGATTGGCAGTAGATTTTTATGGTGCCGAGTTGCCAGCCCGACGCCCAACCTTCAACGAAGGCACACCCATTTGTGTTTGTGTTAAAGTCCAGGAAGCATTGAGCCTGCGAGTTTGAGGCAGTGTACATTTCCCAGTCTCTAGAGGAGTAGTTAAAGTCACCCATGAATAGGGTGATTGGTTGGATGACAAGTGCCTCTAGTAGTTTTAGGTAAGAGTTGTAAGACTCTAGGGGCAACGATGGTGACCTGTAGCTAGTCATGATACGGTCAAGGACCTTACCTATAGTAACTTGCATGTGGATGAGCTCCATGGTATTATCCTGTTTAAACAACCTGGAGGTACGCTTGTTGCTAACATAGATTGATACACCTCCACCGTTGGCCCCAGTCTGGGCTTTTGTTTGTCTAAATCTGTGGAAAGCACTGCAGCCTTGCACTTCCACAGTGACTTCTATGGCTTTAAACAACGTTTTTATCACAGCACAGATGTCTACATTCTCCAGTGTGTGGAAAGCTTAAAGGAAGTGAAGTTTTGTTTAGGCTCCAAGCATTGAGCAGTAACACCTTAAGGTTATGTGTAGGCGTTTTCACTAAGTTGGTAGTTTTGAGTGTAGATAAAGTTTTAGCCAATATCTGAAAGCCTAGGGGGGACACGTGCAATACATCATAAGCAAAGCAACATGATCTTTTGACCATGTTCTCCCATACTGATAGATACTGGATCTGCCTTGAATGACACCAGAATCTACGGCAATTACTGAAATCAATTTTATGTACATACTATGGCATCATCTTTGGTGAAAGTAGAATGCTGCACAATGCAAGATCCATTACGTCTCTTTTCATATAGTCCAGTGAGTTGTGTCTCAGGTCATTTACATCTACATGGAATATGACAGAATAATACTGGTAACCTAGGGTGCAGTAATACGATTATATGCACAGCATTGTGGATCCTGGTTCCAGATATGCAACTAACCATTATCTTCTCCTTGTCCAACCTGATGGGTAGGGCATTTCTGTGTCGCACAATGGTGTCCTCAATGACAAGAGTACTAGGTAAAATGTATACTTGCCTTACAGACTTTGCACTTCGGGGACCACTGTGTGTGGACATGTGTGAGATGTTTGCTGTTGCATTTGGGGTGTGCTTTAATAATTGCTGAAGAGTAGTGTTGCCACTAGGTGGCTTTGGAGGTCTTTGAGATGTGGGAAGGTTTTTTTTTTAAGGGCCTCAGCATAACACAATCTGTGTATGTGGTAAACAGTGTGCCTGAGGAATGTAGTGTGGGCATTCCTGACAGCCTCTTTTGTATGTGAAATTTCTGCCTCCAAGGAAGTTGTGCATTTACATCTCTCACATACAGTGTTATATTCTTTAATGATTAACTGGTTGTCTGAGAACATGAGACAATTGCTATACTGCCTTAGGATGCCTAAATCTACCAAGCTGGCCACAGAGATATTTGGAAACTGCATACCCATGTTGTCTGGTCCTGTAATATGGATGGTCATTTAGGAATAAGGATTGGGTTTTAACAGGGGTCTCCTTGGGTAGTTTCTGGAGTTAAGGGCTAGATGTTACATAATGCTAGGATACGGTAGTATTACTTGACGCACAATCTAGGTGCTCTAAGCTTATTTCTGCACAATGCCACACTATTTAAGAGGTTTTGGATCTAATCCTAAGTAAAAGTTTACCACGCAAGTGCTACCTGCTGTGGCCCAGTGGGCAGCTCTGTGTAAAGAGAAAAAAAGCTTGAAAACGGACTACTACACCCTCTAGTCAATAAATAACTACACTTTGTGCTTCCTGCAGTATTTCCCAACTCGGAGAGACCAGATAAAGGCTTTCTGCCACAAGATGTCTGAGGATGTCTGATCCTGAAATTTCTTAATGTACAAGAACAGCAAAAGCTGCTCTCAAGTGCAGATTAAACAAACTACTACCACCAAACAACTAAGGTGTTAATTCTCCCGTCTGCAAACAGCTTTTAAGACACACAGACTAGAAAATTAAATAAATGCTTTAAAAATGCTCAAAAACAGTAGTGATCATGGTATAAAGCAGGTACAAGTTCAGTTGATCAAGAAAATATAATTTTTTTGTTACTTGGATGGCTCTAGATGCAGTTGAAACACAAAAAGTGTTGCAGAGTCCTCTGTAAGTGAGCAAAGAGCCTTGCAACTTGCCTGACTTGTATGGGAGAAAAAAGCTTGTAAACAAACTCCTATGCCCTCTAGCCAATAAACCACCACACCTTGAGCTTCTCCTCAGTTCTTCCAAACTCAGAAAGCCCAGGTAAACACCTTCTGCCATAAAATGTCTGACCCTGGAAACTGTTAATGTAAAAGCACAGCAAAAGCAGATCTTAACTGTAGATTAAACAGCAACTGCCTTTGGGGAGGGGCATGTTAGCACACAGGTAGCTAACGATTTGTAAAGGGGTACTTAGACTTAGCCATATAGGTTATATCTTGCCATGCATATAACAGCTAGAAAGCTTTGAGGGCACCTTCCACATCCCCAAACTGTCAGGCAATTTGAAATGAGCTGACTTAAAAGACAAGTTTGGGTGCCAAGCCCTTCAGAGCTTTCTGGACAATACAGAGAGGTAGGCCAAGCCCTGAAAGGAAGAACAAAAAAAATGAATGGGTGCTGGTTATGTTCCTGGCACCAACTAGAAAAACCTATCCTATTTGCTAATATATGATTTTCTAGTAGCAGGCTTTCTTGCCTCCATTAGTACCTACTACACAGCCACATTAAACAGGTGCCTGAAAGGAATTAGGTCCCTATCATCCTGGCAGTCAAATGAACTGGATTGGTGTCTGGGTGTATCAAACACCCCTATTCTTGTGTGACAAGATCCAGTCTATGAGGGAGGTTGGGGTAATTGCCCCAGACTATTTTCAGACGAAGAGAGAACCACATGATTACCCAGACCAGAAGGGAATCCCCACAATGATCTTGGGGGACTCCTTCTGAATCTTCGGAAGTACTCTGGATATTAGTGGAAAAGCATACAAGAACATTCCTGTCCAAGGAAAAGAAAAGAAAAAGGCATCTGTCTTCCAGGCCTTCTTGCACGGAGTCCTGAAGTAAAATCTTGCCAGCTGATTGTTGAAAGAGGAGGAAAAATAGGTCTACTTAAACTCCCCACAGTTGGGCCAAATCTTGGAAGACCCACTGATCCAGTTTCCATTTGTTTGGATCTGCCTTTGTCCTGCCCAGTTTGTCTGCCACACAATTTTGTTCTACAGAATTTGAGACACTGATGCATTATAGACATGTTTTCAAAAGTCAAACAGACTGGATATTTTACATTCACTTATGTGAAGAAGTTAAGCAAAGAAAAATAAAATGAAGCCACACAGCACAATAAAAAAGCACTATTGCTTCAAGATGCAATGTTATTTGTTTACATTCATTTACATTCTAGCAGGATTTGCAATGAACTATAAAATCATAAACTGAATAACTTTGGTACAAGACAGAGTAGAAGAGCTTCTTAAACTTGGTAGTGTCACAAAACATTAGTGACAAGGTGTCTTTAGCACACACATTTACCATCAGATGTGCAACAGAGCAGAAAGTAAGCAAAGGATATATTAGTGGTGTTTAATTAGTGACTGATAAGTTTGTAAATGAAAGTTTCTTTGTTGAAACTGAAGCTATTTAAAGTACAATAAACATAAATGACTCAGATCTGTTTACCGAAAACCTTGCTCTTTAACAGCAAATGCTGGCGTCTCAAGTGGCAGGATCTCCGACTGCACCAGCAGCTCTCTCACCCGGCGATCAATAACCTTTCCATACTGAGCACCAGCATCGAGAATGGCAACGGCTCCTTCACAGTGACCCTGGCCACCCTTCAGGTTCCCCCCAGCAGCATCTGCCAGCTGTAAAAAAAGAGTAGTTGCATAAAAAATTTAGCCTACAATGCCAGAAAAAAAGCAAGAGATGGCAGAAACACAGAAAATACTTCATACACCTAACTGCACATAAATGTCCATCTAAATAAAGGAACAAACCCCATATAGGCTTCAAGCACAACCACACCTACATAAAGGCACAAGCCCCAACACTGTGCACAATGAAGTATTTAAATTATTTTAATATTACATTAAGGCATAAGGACAATCAAGTTTCTTATGCCACTAAAAGTGCAATAAAATCCTACAATTATGAACAAAGCATCTAATCCATAGTCTAATGACTTCCTTCAATCAATAAGTGTACCATTTCAGTTACTACATAAATCCCATTTACACCTGTAATTCGTGTCTGAAACTATGCAATTAACAAACAATAGGGAACTATACTAAGCAGCTTTGATGTAAAAACATCCCGATAACGGGTACGCTAATAATGACTAACATGCCACAGCAAACACTCTAAATTAAAACGAAAAGGATTATTGCAAGTGCCTGACACTTCTAAAAAGGACCACTTTAGCAATTGCATCAAGTTTTAGTGAAGGCTGTTTTTGTAGTGCAGTCACATTTGAAAACGAGAACTCTGATATTGACTGCACCTACATGCATAATTAAGAATCTGTTTTCGAATCAGTATACATAAATGATTTGTTTTTTCAGGGTTAGTCTGCACAACTTATAGTTGCCACAATCAGTTCAACTTTCATTAAACGTTTGCACAGAAAACAAAAAAAAGGCTCATCCTGGTGTGTGCGTGTGTGTTGTTTGTAGAGGGCAGGCTAGTAGAAGCACTGATTTCTGCTCCCTTTCCTTGATGCTTGGTTGGATAGCTGTTTAGTACCAGAATAACAGACAATCATTTAAATTGCATTCACATTAGTCGCAATGAAAGGGGAATGTTGTCAAATTTTTTTTTGTTGTTCCAGTCACAAAAATATGAATGGTGTTTAGTATTCGGCCGAACAACTTCTATGCTCAAAATATCAAGGTACTAACCATTTATTTGTTTGTAACAGATCAGCTTGGTCGTAACAGGCAAGTTAGCTGACTGCTTAGGTTGACTGGCTAAACTCAAACAAGCAACTGTCTCATGGTTTGTATTACAGAGGTTTTTCTCCTTAGGCTTTTGCCAGGTAGAATTAACCTGGTTTAAAAAAAAAAAAAAAAATCAGAAAGAAAAGTGAAAAAAAAAACCATAACTGACAGCTGGCCAGGCTAAAAATGTTACGCAGCAACAACTGAGACACCAAGACTTAAGTGGCTGGTTACAAGCTCTAGGCTATAGAGTTAGTATGCATACATTTACATTTTAGACATGCAAACACAGCTATGCAAATACACACATGTATTACTGACTAACAGCAGAGTATGCAAATATTTACATGTTCAGTGATGCAAATTTAGCTACACGTCAAATACTCACATGTATTACTGACTAACAGCAAGTGTTTCAACAGTCAGTGTTTAGATAAAAATAGTTGCAAAATCTACAAACATAAGCATTTACTACACATATTGGCTAATGAGAGAAACATACTCACAAGCGAGGAGAGTGTGTTGAGGAGATGGAAAGAGTACTTTGAGGGGTTGATGAATGAAGAGAATGAGAGGGAGAGAAGGTTGGATGATGTAGGGATAGTGAATCATGAATTACAATGGATTAGCAAGGAGGAAGTAAGGATAGCTGTGAAGAGAATGAAGAATGGAAAGGCTGTTGGCCCAGATGACATACCTATGGAAGCATGGAGGTGTTTAGGTGAAATGGCAGTGGAGTTTTTAACCAGATTGTTTAATGAAATCTTGGAAAGTGAGAGGATGCCTGAGGAATGGAGAAAATGTGTTTTGGTACCGGTTTTAAGAGTAAGGGTGATGTGCAGAGCTGTAGTAACTACAGAGGGATTAAATTGATCAGTCACAGCATGAAGTTGTGGGAAAGAATAGTGGAAGCTAGGTTAAGAAGGGACGTGATGATTAGTGATCAGCAGTATGGTTTCATGCCGGGAAAGAGCACTACAGATGCAATGTTTGCTCTGAGAGTGTTGATGGAAAAGTACAGAGAATGTCAGAAGGAGTTGCATTGTGTTTTTGTAGACTTAGAGAAAGCATATGACAGGGTGCCTAGAGAGGAGTTGTGGTATTGTATGAGGAAGTCAGGAGTGTCAGAGAAGTATGTAAGAGTGGTACAGGATATGTACGAGGGTAATGTGACAGCGGTGAGGTCTGCGGTGGATGTGACTGATGCATTTAAGGTGGAGGTGGGGTTACATCAAGGATCAGCTCTGAGCCCTTTATTATTTGCAATGGTGATGGACAGGTTGACAGACGAGATCAGACAGGAGTCCCCGTGGACTATGATGTTTGCAGATGACATTGTGGTCTGTAGTGAGAGTAGGGAACAGGTGGAGGAGACCCTGGAGAGATGAAGATATGCTCTAGAGAGAAGAGGAATGAAGGTCAGCAGGACTAAGACAGAATATATGTGTGTGAATGAGAGGGAGGATAGAGGAATGGTGAGGATGCAAGGAGTAGAGGTGGCGAAGGTGGATGAGTTTAAATACTTGAAGTCAATAGTTCAGAGTAACGGTGAGTGTGGAAGAGAGGTGAAGAAGAGAGTACAGGCGGGTTGGAGTGGGTGGAGAAGAGTGTCAGGAGTGATTTGTGACAGACGAGTACCTGTAAGAGTGAAAGGGAAGGTCTACAAGAGTTTAGTGAGACCAGCTATGTTATATTGTTTGGAGACAGTGGCACTGACAAAAAGGCAGGAGTTTGAGCTGGAAGTGGCAGAATTAAAGATGTTAAGATTTGCACTGGGTGTGACGAGGGTGGACAGGATTAAGAATAAGTATATTAGAGGGTCAGCCCAGGTTGGAAGGTGTGGAGACAAAGCTAGAGAGGCACGATTACGTTGGTTGGGACATGTGCTGAGGAGGGATGCTGAGTATATTAGGAAAAAGATGCTAAGGATTAAGCTACCAGGTTACAGGAAAAGAGGAAGGTCTAAGATAAGGTTTATGGATGTGGTGAGAGAGGACATGCAGGTGGTTGGTGTTGCAGAGCAAGATACAGAGGACAGGAAGAAATGGAAACAGGTGATCTGCTGTGGCAACCCCTAATGGGAACAGCTGAAAGAAGATGATGATGATGATTGGCTTTTCACAGTACTGAGTCCCACACTACCAAACAGCAAGCCTAATGAAATCATGCAAAACAAAGTGCTGTAAAATGGAAGGTGTGCAAAAACTTCTGTAGTTATTCTGTTTGCCCTGGCACTTGCTTTCAACAGTATTAGCAGAAAAATGTGGGTACTAACTTGAGGGAAAGACCAACTGTTGTGGAACACCAGGGAATTTTGTCAGTGCTGTGGTATCGCAGACATCACTAACCTACAATACTTACTTATATGTGTTTATCAGGAAAGTCCAACTGTGAATTAAAACCCCTCGGTGGAAGACCGGGGGAAAATTTCCATGTTTACACACAGAAAATTATGACAATGTGCTAAGATCTATTAAAGCAGAACCAGAAGCATTCATAAGGTTATAAACAAGACATATCAAGAATTCCACAATTAATAGGAAACACTCCATATAATCAAACATTTGTAATCACGATCTTGTTTAACATCTGCAGAAGTGAGCGAAACTCATTTGATCGCTCCTGCTTATGTTAAGTCCGTGCAAGACTACGCACAACAGGAATCAGGGAATTTGCACTTTCCACACTGAAGAGCTATCTCAGAGTTGGTATGAATAATTAGCAATAAGGAGGCTTGCCCCCCCCCCCCAAAAAAAAAAAAACAGCAAAAACATAGTGTTTTGGATCTCTCAAGATCAATAGTTAGCCATTTGAGATTTGTGTACTTCTGTGTTTAGTTTAATGCAATATCATGCATTAAAGCAAATCATTCCAATCATTCACAAAAAACAAAACAAAAAATAACATTTTTGGAGGTTGCAATATGGCGCATACATTAAAAAGTGAATCTTTACAAAAATTTAACACAAAGTTTTGCTCATTGCACTGTTATTATGCACACAATTTAGAATACATATTTTACACAAAGACAGTAAAGGAGAGTTAGGCACTCAATCAATGAATGGATAATTATTCTTAAGTGCCCTGGCTGGGGTGAAAAGTGTAAAAGAATGCAGTGTGTGTGATATGTACATTCATGTGTAGTGCAAAGGAGTGTCCTGGATAGGGACAAAAACTACGCTAGTGTGAAATGAGGCAGAGATGAAGTTCAGTCAGGGATGAGTTAGTAAATAATACATTGCAGAAGTTATGCCGGGGGTGGTGTGTGGTGGCCAGAGGGATGTAGGCAGTGATATATTAGGGGAGCATTTTGATGATGGTTACTTTAACAGTAGTAGTTCAGTCAGGGATAAGTTAGTAAATAATACATTGCAGAAGTTATGCCGGGGGTGGTGTGTGGTGGCCAGAGGGATGTAGGCAGTGATATATTAGGGGAGCATTTTGATGATGGTTACTTTAACAGTAGTAGTTCAGTCAGGGATGAGTTAGTAAATAATACATTGCAGAAGTTATGCCGGGGGTGGTGTGTGGTGGCCAGAGGGATGTATGCAGTGATATATTAGGGGAGCATTTTGATGATGGTTACTTTAACAGTAGTAGTTCAGTCAGGGATGAGTTAGTAAATAATACATTGCAGAAGTTATGCCGGGGGTGGTGCGTGGTGGCCAGAGGGATGTAGGCAGTGATATATTAGGGGAGCATTTTGATGATGGTTACTTTAACAGTAGTAAGCCTGCACTACAAATATGCAGCAGTTTGTGGCAGCGGTATGCTACTGCGTGGGGAGAGATGGAAGGTGAGGGAAGAGTTAAGCAGTTGGTTACAGCAGTGACACTGCTACATAGTTGGTGGAAGCAACTTGCCTTCTTTTGTGCCTTTACCTGTGGCTTGCTACAAGAATTACTGCTTCTAAAGCCATTTGGAAATCCAAAGCTGATACAAGTATACAGAGCTGATATAAGTATATATTTTTTGCTCTGCTTTCAGTGATATTTAACAATCTTGTGTTGCTCTTATGTTGTAGATTTTAACAGTCTTCTGTAACAGCTGTGTTTTGTGAACATATCTCAGGGTTTAGTTCCAAGATTTATTTACTTGTCTTTATTTCTGTTCTGATTCAGTCTCCATTTTTGTCCCATCCACCCGCACAATTCTTGTGTTCTTAAAACTTGGTGGCTTTTGAGTTGCCGACCTCTACTATAAATTTGATACTGGACACTCCTCCCAGTCCCATTGCATCAGCTCATTCTAATGTGAACAGTGAGAGCATTTGGGGAGGTGCTCGTTTCTTAACCTTGAATTATCTTCTGTTTCATCCCTTCCTACTCAACTAAAAACACTATTCAACTGCTTTTACTGTTTTTGTGTCTCTTCCTACTTTATTGCTTTTAATGCTTGTTCTTAAGGTGTTCAATTGCATTTATTCTGCTGCATTTACTACTGCTTGTTAGTAGCCTGATTAAACTGTAATTGTTGCTCTTAAGTGTCTTAGTTTTGGTTAAAGGAGCTGGGCTTCAGGCCAGTTATTTTACATTAAGAAGGTTTGTGGTCTACAATCTTGTGAGATGAGAGGGTAGCCTCTGCCCTTCTGAGCTTGGAATTGCTGGGTCATGGCCTACTGTGCCTGTTGTACTAAGTGTCTTAGTTCGGGTTTAAGCACTTGGGCTCCAAACCAGTTAACTTTACATCGGGAGGGTTGTGGTCTTGGCTCTTGTGGTAGGAGAGTGTGGCTTACACCCTTCTAAACTGGGAATTGTTGGTGAAAGCTTATTCTGCTGTTTAGTCTAAGTGTCTTTATTCCAGTGTAAGCACTTTGGTTCCAAACCAGTTACTTTACATTAGGAGGATTTGTGGTCTAAACACTTGTAGCATAACAGGATAGCCTACACCCTTCTAGCTGGAAATTGCTGGGTGAAGGCCTATTGTGTCTGTTATTCTAGAGTGTCAGTTCTGGCTTAAGCACTCGTGCACCAAAACCAGCTGTTTTATATCAGGAAGGTTTGTGGTCTAGACTCTTGCGGTGGGAGAGTGTGGCCTACACCCTTCTATGCTGGGTATTACTGGTGAATTGCTGCATTGTTTAAACTGCTTTCTGCTGCTGTGACTGTGATTTTATGCACTTTGAATTTCTAGTACTTCTGCATTTTACAGCACAGTTTAGATCCAGACTTTCTGAATCTAGACTGTTTGGTATCACTTGAGCACTAAAACCAGCTCTTCAATGAGATACTGAAATATCCGAGGCATCCGTTGCTTCCAACTAACTATAAGTGCCTGTTTTTTCTCTGCTATTGCAGCTTTAATTTGTATTTGCATTCCACTGTCTGTCTGAACTATTTTTTGTCACATTTTACTGTACACTGTACTAGTTCAGCTGTAGCACTGCCCAGTTCCAAGTCTGATACATCTGGGTCTGCTTTGTAAGTTCTGAGCTTCAACTTCAAACCACCTCTGTTAGTGAAGGCCCTTCTGTACCTTTGTGTGAGGAGAGTGCTGTCTGGATCCCATCCAAATAGATGGTGCTTGGAGTAGAGCTCAAAGAGATCATTTTTATTGGCTAGTTTGAGCTAAAAAGGGTATTTTCTTTATTTAAGCCCTGTGTTTGCACTTGTTTGTGTTTAGCGCTCCATCTTGTACTGATGCGTAGCAGTGGTCACTGTTTGTGGTCACAGTTGGAAACATTTTGTTAAATTTTCCCTTAGCGCTTTGCTTGTCATCCTCCAGAGGTTTCTCATGGCCCTGCTCTACTGTCAGGTGGAACACTAAACCTAGCCTTAGAGGTACCAAGACACCTCTCATCCACTTCTAAGTGTGACCTCTTTTCCTGATCATATAAATTTACCCATCACAATGGACAGACATTTTCCCACAGATTCTCCTGCCAGCTTGGTCGACAAGGGCATCCTGACGCAGTGCAACAACTGCTTCATGTTCACCAACAACCCTTTAACTCCTAGTCCCCACAAACATAACGTTTGAGAAGCAACTGCATTAATAACCTTGAATCTATGCTCTCACACACCAGTCAGTACATAGGAGAATAAGTGGGTAGACAGCAGGCACACCTCCCTCCTACTCCACCCAAACCTACATCACACGTACCTACATTTGCAGAGGTCCTCACCAGAAAAGTACAGTTGTGTACACTTACCATAAATGTAGATGTTCGAGTGTATTCACTGTTCAGTCATCACACTTGGGTTATCTGCCTGCAGGTAGCCCTCAGTCGGCCCAAATACAAGAGTCTTGGGACGCCATTACATCAGTTTTTCTTGCCCCAGATGTCAGGAGCCCCCAAAATAGGAAGCAATCACATGGTGTGGAACACCTCCAGTAAAAAGTAAATACCATTGCCATACAATATGGCCAAAAAATAGTATAGAGAAGTCAGGGGGCTGGAGGGAGGGTAACCAGGACTGCAACAGTGAATACACTCAAACATCTACATTTACGGTAAGTGTACACAACTGTACTACGTTCGTGTTTCACTGCTGCAGTCATCACACTTGGGTTGATTCCCAAAGCTGAGGAAGGGTGGAGGCAGTCAAGAAGTATTAGGGCTGGCTAGCAGGCCTTGTAAGACTGCTGTGGCAAATCCAGCTCTGGATTTATATAAGATAGGTAAGTGGCAATGCTTGGTGAATGTGTGTACAGAACTCCAGGTTGCAGCTTCCAGGATGTCCATGGTAGGGACCCCCCTGAGAAATGTTGTAGAGGTTGAGGTAGCCCTAGTGGAATGAGGTCTGATCCCAAGTGGGGTGGGTTTTCCATAGTGCTTGTAGCAGAAATGGATGCAGTGTGCTATCCATTTGGAAATGGTTTGCTTTGAAATGGCCTTGCCCTCTGCCCCTGTAGCAAAGCTGACTTGCAACTAGGGAGATTTTCTGAAAGGTTTTAGTCCTGTCAAGGTAGAACCTGAGCAGTATGTGCACATCCAAGGAGTGCAGCATCCTTTCCCCTTTATTCTAAGGATTGCGAAAAAAGGTTAGTAAATGGATGGATTGGTTTAAAGCCACACTAGATACCACCTTGGGCATAAATGATGGGTTAGTCATAAGGGAAACCCTGTCCACATGGAAGATAATGAAGGGTGCCACAGCCATAACGGCCTGTAACTGAGACACTCTTCTTGCTGAAGTGATGGCTACAAGTAAGCCTGTTTTCCAAGAGAGAAATTTTAACTCTGCTGTGGCAGCAGGCTCAAAAGGGGGAAGTGTGAGCTTCTCTAGTACAAAGTTAAGGTCCCAGGCAGGTGTGGGAGCTCTCCTTGGGGGTCTTAAATTGTTAGCTCCTCTCAGGAGCTGTTTGATCAGAGGGTGAGAGGAGACGGGTGCCTCAGTATTGTAATGAGCTGAGATGGCAGAGGCATGAATCTTAATAGATGAAAACGATATGCCTTTGTGGAGCAGCTCTGCTAGATAATCTAGGAATTGAGGTAAGGTGGGCACGGCTATGTCCTTTCCTTGAGACTGTCTCCAAGAACAGTATCTTTTCCACTTTTCTGAATAGGATTTCCCAGTACTAGGCCTCCTGGCCTCAAGGATGACATCCAGCACCTGTTTGCTGAAGGTTGCTGGTGATGTATTCAGGGAATAAGTCAGGCTGCCAGGTTCAGGGTTTGCAGCTGAGGATGCAAAATCTGTCCCTCCTGCTGGGACAACAAAGAGGGGGTATGATGTAGGTACCAGGGTGGCACTGCTGTCAGACTGCATAAGAGCGAGTACCAGTGCTGGCGTGGCCAGTCTGGTGCAATAAGGATTGTCCTTGGCCTGTCCCGTTTGATCTTGAGTAGTACTTTTGAAAGGAAGGGCAGAGGGGGAAAGGCATAGACTGAGAGGGTTTTCCCATGCAAAGGACAGGGCATCCAATTTCCATACTTGGCTGTGGGGAGTTCTGGTGCAAAATTTGCTCAGTTGATGGTTTTGGGGGGAGGCAAATAGGTCCACCTCTCTTGTCCCCCACCTGTGGATTAGAAGTTTGAATGAGTTGGGTTCCAGTTTCCACTCGTGTGGGTCTATTAGATTTCTGCTTAAGTCGTTTGCCAGTGTATTTTGTTTGCCTGTCAGTAACTGAGCTTGCAGATGCACTTGATTGCTCAAGGCTGTGTTCCACAGAGCCATGGCTAACCTGCAGAGTGGGTAGGAATGATATCCCCCCTGCTTGTTTATGTACCACATAACTGTGGTGTTATCTGTCTTTATCAAGAGTTGTCCTGGCAGGATAAGATATTTGAAGGCTTGTCAGTGCATTCTGTAAAGCTAACATTTCTTTTTGATTGATATGCAGGTGAATTTGTCCTGGGCTCCATTTGCCTTGAATGCATTTGCCTGCCATGTGAGCCCCCCCCCCCCCATGCATAGTCTGATGCATCTGTTGTCAGGGTCTGGGTGGCGGGGGGTTGAGTGAAAAGGAGTCATTTGTTGTGGTTGCAAGCCTCTGCCCACCAAAGGAACTCTATTCTTAGGCAAGGAATGATAGGAATCATTGTTTCTAGGTCCTGAGAATGCTGACACCAGAGACTTTTTAAGTACCATTGAAGTTGCCACACATGCAGTCTTGCATACGGAATTAGGAGAATGCATGAGGCCATGAACCCTAGGGCTTGCAGTATTTTTCTTGCAGACAGCTGGGTTTTGGTGGCCAGTAGTTTGAAGTAATTTGTCAAATAAACCTGCTTCTCTGGAGTGAGGAATGCCATCTGGGAAGTTGTGTTCAAGCTTGCTCCCAGGAACACAATCTTTTGGCTGAGTACCAGAAGTGATTTATTTTCGTTGATGGTATACCCCAGAGAAGTTAGGAGTCTCTCTACAAATGCCAGGTGCTGAAGTAGCAACTCCTGACTGTCCACCTGAATCAGGCAATCGTCCAAGTATGGGTAAATTTGAATATTTCTCTGCCTGCAGTATGCAATGGCTGGAGCGAGGCACTTTGTGAATACCCTGAGCGCAGTAGATAAGCCAAAGGGAAGTGCAGAGAACTGATAGTGCATAGAACCTGCCCTGAAACGTAGATATTTCCTGCAAGATTCCCTTATGGGGATGTGCAGATCAGCCAGGAGTCCTTGGCTAGCATAGGAAGCAGCTGCTGAAGTGTAAGCATTTTTAATTTTGGTACCACCAGGAAGGTGTTGAGAACTGACAGATCGAGGATAGGGCACCAAGAGTTCTCTTTTCTGGGCAGCTGGAACAGTCTGGAATAGAAACTCTGTCCCCTTTCCTCTGTTGGAACAGGTTGAATAGCCCTGATACTGAGAAGAGAAAGTACTTGCTTTTGTGCCTCTGCCCACTGGTTTGGAGGAAGGTCTGGCAACTCGCTTGGGGTTGGCAGCAAGTGGAAGTAGAATCTGTATCCCTGGGATACAATGTTTAAGACCCATCAGTCCTGGATAATGTACTCCCAGTTTTTTGCATGCAGGGCGAGTTTTCCTCCTAGGAGTGCAAGTACTTGGGCATGGCTGGGAAGGATGAAAGACAAGTTATTGTGAACTTTTTCCATAAGGGGTGGCTTACCACTTCCTGTTTTTGAGGTGGAAGCACTCCATTGTTTAGATCTGTGTATACCCTGAGACTGTAGTCTGAGGTCTGTTACCCCTGGGTTTGAACTGAGAAGGTCTGGGAGGGACTGGAAAAGACCAGTTTTTAGAAGGCCAATGCCTACTGAATCTAGGTGGCTGTACCTGTAGGAAATCTTTAACAGTTTGCATAGATTTAGCTTTTTCCTCCGTCTTTTTAAGTACTACTTCTGCCTTTGTGCCAAACATTCTTTGTTTAATGGAGCATCTAGTAATTTGGCTTCAACATGGTCTGGCAAGATTTGTTCCTTCAGCCAAGCATGCCTTCTCAGAACAGACCCAGTGACAGCAGCCCTGCAATATGCTTCTAAGGCATCAAAGCCACACTGCAAAGTATGTTTACCAACTTGATTTGCAGAATGCATTAACTCTTGTAAATCTTTATTTTCTGCACAATCAGGAATCAACAACATTTTTTGTTTAATTAGATCCATAATATGCTGCTGGTACTTCAACATGTGAAACTGGCAATTTAAAGCCCTGATTGCAAGAGATACATAGGTATATACCTTCTTACCCCATCTGTCTAAAGCCCTAGAATCCCTGTCCGAAGGGGTAGGGTTTTTGGCTGTAGTAGCCTTAATACCTTTAGGTCCCTTGGAAATAGTGTCTGGATCCGCAGTGGGATTTTTAAAGAGAAATTTGTGTGAGTTAGGAACTCTGTAGTACCTGTCAGGCTTTCTAGGAGCTGGTGTATCAGGGATAAGACTGGATTCCATGAAGACATCATCTACAATGGCCAGGACAGGGGGTATAGCTACAGGCCTATGCTGAGGCAAGTCTAAAAATTCCCTGAGTCTCTCTTTGGACTGTGGATAGTCCTGGCATTCCCAGTGGAAATACTCTCTTAGGGTATGCAAAGTTTCACCGAAAGAAAAGTCATTGGGGGGGGGGGGGCAGAGGGAATGGAATCCTCTCCATCTGAATCCTCATCGGTAGATAAGGGTATGTCCTGGTAATCAGAGGGGTCAGAGTCATTGGACTCACGGTCTGTAGAATCAGAAGGAAAATCAATTCTTTGTCTTTTAGAGGGGGAAGGTTGGCTTCCCCTAATTAAAGTAATAAGGTTTTCAGCCATTCTAAGCATTTGTTTCTGTGGCATAGGAGCTTGAGAATGCGCTCTGGTCGTCCGTTTCCTAGGTGTAGCGCAAAGTCTGGGCCTGAGAAATTCGGTAGTTTTTGTCAGAAAACAAAGTAGTCGGTTTAATACAAACATCGGAATGTCTGAATACACCCTCAGAAGCCGGTGTCTGCACAACGGCTCCGGACCCATCCACGGTAGAGACATCCGCAGGTTCCATAGTCAAAGAAGCATCTCTTAGCATACTGGACTCTCAATGGGTCTCAGTAGAGGCCTGCGAATCTGTAGAAGTGGGTAACAGGGGCTGCGAAAGCGCCTCAATGAGTACCGGCAGACTGGTGACTAGTTTAACGGAAGCATCATCGGCAGTTTTGGACCTGTGTGGTCTGCCTCTGTCTTTATCCTTACGTTTTTTCAGAAGCTCGGTAGTTGGGTGGCTTATTGAAGCCATTTCGGAATACCGAGAACGACAGCGAAAGAATTTAGCGACAAAGATAGCCCGACGACGAATAGTTTGTGCGTTGAACAAGACACAAAACTGACAGCAAGGGACGTTGTGGTCTGGGCCTAAACAGGTGACGCAGTAAGAATGAAAATCTCTGTGAGGTATTTGCTTTCCAGAGGCAAGACAATTGTTAACTTTTTCTGACATCGGTTAGAGCAAGAAAAAAAGGATCCCCAACGGGATACTTAACTTTAGAAGACTTCAGGTTTGAAACTCAAAAAATGAAAATTTTAGGTAGTGGCTAACCGGCACTTGCGAACTGCTTCTGCTTCGGGCTCCCGCATGGCAAGAAAAGCTGATGTAATGGTGTTGGCTGTATGTTTAATACCTCTGACGACCTGACGTCATGGAAAAGGTGACAGCATCTGACGCAGAAATCTCAAGACTCTGGTATTCGGGCCGATTGAGGGCTACCTGCAGGCAGATAACCCAAGATAACCCAAGTGTGATGACTGCAACAGTGAAACATGAAGAACATCATACCTAAACACCAAAGACCTCCCAAACATACACACAAGCATACTACACATAATACTTCCTCTGCAGAACACATTACAAATAAGAGCTCATGCACCAGTGTCTCACTGGTCAACCACTTAAGGCAAAACACAAAATCAAACATTAGTCATAGGTGATTCCATTGTGAGACACACTGATGTCCCTCTTGGTTTACTATCAAAACAGCGAAATTCACAACCGCGAACTTTGATATCCTTGACGCATTTATGAGGTCAAATGATCACCCTTACCATCGACAGTCCGTTTTTGATGTTAATGTCGACAGCTGCCATTTACAGACATGCTGCATTTCTCTGCCCTGCTGACGATCTTAACTGCCGTTCACTTGACTGTCGACATACCGATTGTCACTCCTACCATGTTCGAACAGGAGCCGGACATTCAACTGATTTTCAATATTTTGATTGTAAACCGTCCCTCTCACCAGGCTGGATACAGGAAAGGTCATGGCCAGCTGTATGTCAGGTGTCAGGATATGCCACATCACACATGCACACAAGTCTCTCAACAACAGGTACTGTTATGACTCCATCATAGTCCATGTTGGTGTGAATGATTTGGGACGTACCTCTCTGGACTATACAAAGAGATACCCAACTTAGCTCTCAGACTAGGTGTCTCAGGCAGGTATGTCCCTAGCCTTAAGCAGCATTCGACCTTCACCTAGAATGATGCCTCAATCTTCTTCTTCTTCTTTCAGCTTTTTCCCGGTTAGGGGTCGCCACAGTGGATCACCTGTCTGCTCATGATTGGCAGTAGAGTTTTACAGTGTCGAGTTGCTAGCCCGGCACCCAACCTTCGACAGAAGGCACACACACTCATGCACTCACTCCTAGGGCCAATTTAGAGTGTCCAATCCACCTACAACATGTCTTTGGGATTTGGGAGGAAACCAGAGCACCCAGAGAAAACCCACACGACCACAGGGAGGACATGCAGACTCTGCACAGAAGGCACCCCAGACAAGGATCGAACCAGAGAACCTCTTGCTGTGAGGCGGCAATGCTAACCACTGCACCACCGTGGCCGCCCTTCCTAGGATGATGCCTCAATACAAACAGAAAATTATTGACTTCAGTAATTGGCTTATCTTCTGGTATCATTCTAAGGGGCTCTACAGTCTGTCAGCCTGGGATGACATGATTGACAGACCTCAAAGCTTTGCCAGAGATGCTCTTCATCTGTCACCCCTGGGATTTGGGCACTGGCTAAGGCACTTGCCACCCTCATAATGCCTTTTTTAGGCAGTGTCTCAAGGATAAAATTTCCATTGTAAAAACTCCATCTAAAAACAACCTCAAGGTTATGCTGATAAACACTAGGCATCTCAGCACAAAATGCACTCACTGGAAGCTGTCATCATCTTAGAAGATGTAGACATTTGTGCAGTCACAGTGACCTGGTTCAAGGCTGTGGAGAGCACCCCAGCCATACCGGGTTACACCTTCTTCCACACATTCAGACATCAAACTGAAGGCTTGAAAACTAAAGGAGGCAATGCAGCAATATTCATTAATTATAAATACACCTCCAGATTGGTTAAACAGTAGGACTCCCTGGAGACACTTCAGGTGCAATTAACTTTTGGCAGGATACCTATTCAAGTTACTGCCAGCTAAAGGACCCCATCCATGAATCAGGACACCCACTGCACCTATCTGGATCTACTCGAGTCTATCAAGGTACATCCGAGCACCATGGTTTTGGGCGACATTAACTACCCATCCATTGACTAGGTAAATTAATTACTCATGCTCAAACTCACCTTGCCCAAAGGCTCCTCCACTTCGTTAACTCCAATCCCCTGGTCCAGCTGGTTGACCCCTCCACAAGGGGTGCCAAAATCCTGGATCTGGTGCTTATCCACATGGTTGATCACTGTAGCACTCCCACTGTGAGGTCCTCCCTGGTGAGATCTGACCACAAATCGGTCTCATTCGAAGAAACCATAACACCTGCACCCCCCCCCCCCCCCCAAGCAGCAACTAAACTAAACTAAAAAACTTCTACAAAGCAAGTATAAATTGCTTCACTGCACCTCCTCAGACAGAACTGGAAACTATGCAGAGCTCTACACCAATGCTTTATATGAACACCTGTATACCTGCATTGACTCGGCCATACCCGATAGGACCAAAACAAGCTCCTCAAGGGAGAGAAAACCTGCCTGGTAGACAACTGCCATTAACAGGCTTTACAATAAGAGGAAGAAATTGCTGTCTAAGAGTAAGAGGGAACGAGCCTTCCTAAACTGGAAATACTCCCTCCAGAGCTTTAACAAGCAAATAAGACTTCTTGTGAAGTCCTCCAAAGCAAACTATGATTCCAAATTGTCTTCCTCAACAAAGGACAAACACAAGGCATTATATAGTTACATCTGTAACCCAAAAGGAAAGGTCCAGATCTGTGGCAAACTGGTAGTTAATTATATCACATATACTGAGCCTATGGACATAGCTTACCTGTTGGCCGAGAGGTTTTGTGAAAACTTCTCTCCTGTCCCAACCACACGTACCCAATGACATCTCCTACCTTGCATCTCTAAAGAGCAGGTTGTACATGCCCTCTCTAAGGCCAAAAACACAGCATCTATGGCACCTGATAACATCCCAGACTGAGTCCTACATCTGCTCCAACATAAATTAGCAACACCATTGTGTACTCTTTTCAATCATAGTCTAAGCTTTGTACCTGCTGAATGAAAAACAGCCACCATTATTCCCTTGCACAAAGGTGGTACTTCCACTGACCTCGAGATCTACAAACCTATTAGCCTGACTAGCCTTATCTGCAAAGCCATGGAGCGAGTCATCATGGACCTTATCAACAAAGATATAGCTAATCTCCAAACACTACTTGACCCTACTCGGTTTGGATTTGTCAAAGAGAGATCAGACCTGTTAAACCTGTCAGACGTGTTTGAGACAGTCAACAAGGCCCTGGACGAAGGGAAATATGTGCATACAGCCTAAATGGACTTAGCCAAGGCATCTGATACTATACCCCAATCAGGCATCATTGGCAAACTCACCCACCTAGGCATCAACCCTTATATCATTAGATGGGTTGCTAACTGGCTCACTGATGAAGCCCATATACTCAAAAGAGGGGAATCGACCTCAAACAGCAGACCTATAAACAGTGGTGTTCCACAGGGATCAATCCTGGGGCCTCTACTGTTTGGAATCTATTTCTCCGAAGTACAAGCAAAAATTACAGGTCTGCGGCTGACAAAGTTTGCTGATGACTGCAAACTGGGAACGGTCACAGAATCTCCAAATAATGTCAACATCCTATGAGAGGGTCTTACACAAACAAATGACTGGTCATGGCCTTAAACTCAATGCAAAAAAATGTATTCTCATTCCTTTTGGTAAAAGCGATGTTCCTGCTAACTACATCAACAGCAACACCTTAAGTAAGCACTCAGTGTTGAGAGACCTGGGCATACAGGTTGACAGCAACCCTACCTCTGACCACCAGAACAGAAGGTGATTCTATATTGCTCATCTCATAAGAGCATTACCTCCAGAAAAAAAGAAGTTATAACCTCCTTGTACTCCTTCCTCATCAGGCCAATAATTGAGTAAAACTCCCTTTTTGGTATGCACCTGCAGCAACTGGAGAATCCACAAAGGTTCCTCACAAGGAAAATTCAAGGTTTTCAGCATCTGTCCGATGGGTTTCATCTGAAATCACTGATACTTTATTCTACTTCATACAGACTACTCATTGATGATCTCTGCTTTGCATACAAGGAAATCTCTGGCCCTGCTTTACTAGAAATGCTGCATATCTGCAAGTCAAATGGTACGCTGGTTACTCGCTCTGAAGACCTTAACCTGGTACGAGATATTAATAAACCCTGCTGGAGGGGCAGATTTGTCTCCCAGAAGTTGCCACACCTTTGGAACAGACTCCCACTTCATGTCAGAACACCTCTTTGGCAGTCTTCAAACACAATCTGGACAACTGGATGGGTGAATGTAAATTCACCCCAGGGGTTCCACCTGTATCCCTCAGACAGGGGCAATAGTTGCTGAATGTGGAAATAAGGATAATACCTTGGCTAGGCTTGTAAGGGCTCTAGGGCCATTAACCTAGTAACTTCCTATGATAATATGAAGCAGTATTCTACTGTTGGGGAGAAGTGGAAGGAAGACAGAAGCTAATCTTGTGGTTTAAAGCAGTGACATTTTCATGTGTCAAAAAGCATTAAGTGGTTTGGAACCGTGAGACAGTCATGTATCAAGAAGCATTTTTCATTCTGTTTGAAGGTTTTTGGTTCATTTATTTGGCAGGAGGAGTTCTAAAGTTTTGCCACATGGCAAGTATGAACCTAGTCCCCAGTTGAAACTGTGGTGTGAGAGTCACATTTGCCAGATACTTTTAGATGAATAGAAACCACGGGAAAGAATACATCAGTGCAGTGCAGTACACTGGAGTGGGGACAAGCTTGCAGCTGGTGGGTTTTTTGTGCCATTTTTAACTTACTGAGTTTGAGGACGTTAGAGAAGTTGAGACAGATTAACATTTTAGAGATGCACAGTGATGTGCTCTCTTCAGAAGGGTGGTGGCAAACTTTGCTATGTTGGTATATAACTGTTCAAATTTTGAGAGTTGTGTTAACTGTAAGGTTGGTAAAGATTGTGGAGGCATATCGCTGGTGGTGGGCAGGGGGGATATGGTAGCCAACCAGCAGTAGCCTTTCATGCTTGATCAGACAAAAAATGTTTGGGTTGATAAAGTACACCAAATGTTTGACTCAATGTGCAAATAAAATGTTAGGTGCTCTTCAGTAGTGATTCTAAGTAGGTAGTGTGGTGGCAGAATACTGTGCTATCAGATGACCAAAGGACAAGGGGATTTAGGTGCAAAGTGTATAAAAGTTTTGTTTTTTGGGCTTTAGGACTAGGATAAATTCCAGAAGCAAGGTTTCCACACAAGTGAAGGAATGCTGTGTGACTTTTTTCAAATTTCAGAGATGGAGGCTGTGAACTGATTATGCTGAAGTCATCTGTGTACTGGTCAGTGCGGTGCAGTACACTGGAGTGGGGACAAGCTTGCAGCTGGTGGGTTTTTTGTGCCATTTTTAACTTACTGAGTTTGAGGACGTTAGAGAAGTTGAGACAGATTAACATTTTAGAGAAGCACAGTGATGTGCTCTCTTCAGAAGGGTGGTGGCAAACTTTCCTATGTTGGTATATAACTGTTCAAATTTTGAGAGTTGTGTTAACTGTAAGGTTGGTAAAGATTGTGGAGGCATATCGCTGGTGGTGGGCAGGGGGGATATGGTAGCCAACCAGCAGTAGCCTTTCATGCTTGATCAGACAAAAAATGTTTGGGTTGATAAAGTACACCAAATGTTTGACTCAATGTGCAAATAAAATGTTAGGTGCTCTTCAGTAGTGATTCTAAGTAGGTAGTGTGGTGGCAGAATACTGTGCTATCAGATGACCAAAGGACAAGGGGATTTAGGTGCAAAGTGTATAAAAGTTTTGTTTTTTGGGCTTTAGGACTAGGATAAATTCCAGAAGCAAGGTTTCCACACAAGTGAAGGAATGCTGTGTGACTTTTTTCAAATTTCAGAGATGGAGGCTGTGAACTGATGATGCTGAAGTCATCTGTGTACTGGCTCAAGAGTGGAGTTGGTTAGTACAGTGGGCAGAATGCTTATGAATATACTGAAGAGAAGTGGACAGAGGACAAATTTTTGAGAGGCACCAACTGGGATGGGGAGGAATGCAGAGGAGGCATGCAATCACTATACACTCTTGGTTCTATGATGAAGATTTGAGCCAAAAGATGTCTTAGGCTTATCACACAACCTTGGAGAGTCTGGGATGTAGCAAGGAGTGTAATATAGTATCACATGCTTAAGAGAGGTCAAGGAATACAGAAGACACCAAGTACATATACTAGCAGGAATATCCTAAAGTGTAGAGAAATTGGTGGAGAGCCATATTGGTATTGTGAGAGGGCCAGACACTACCTTGGCATGGTGAAAGGTGATTGTGGTTAAGATGAAAAGTCAGCCATTACGAGTGGATACATTTCACCAAGACTTTTAAGAGGAGTGATAAAAGAGCTACAGGTCTGAAAGTAGACATATCAGAGGATGGGACACTTTTGTAGTGGGGGAATGAGTCTCCCCCCTTCCCCCTCCCCATGGCTCTGTTCATTAAGACAGAGACAAGGTAGGTTAAGGTGGTTTGAAATCAAATTTAAAGTACAGGATGCAGGAGTTTGCACACACTGTACTTTGTTACAGTGTGAGAGAGAAAGGTAGCAACACTGATAAAGAAAGAGTCTGGTGAATGTGCAAACTACACTGAAGGCATATTCAATAGACAGAGGCTTAGGTTGTAAAGGTTTGCCTCAGTTTAAAAGTGGTAGACCAGAGCATTTTAGGGGATTAGAACTGGTTGTTTTGTTGTCTGAATATGTTTGGGTTTTGGCTTTATTATGCTGGTGATAGTAATGATGGTAGTTGGTTATACTCTTCTCCTTTTGCCAGGTGTGCCATGCTTTATCTCACAAGTCAATGAGTTGTTTGGTGGGTAGAGTGAGCCAAGGGACTGAGGTAGATTTGACCTTTGTGTCTGAGAGGGGCATGGACATTTAGGATGTTTCTTACAGAGGTGAACAGCTTCATCTAGTGGTAGGATCTTTAGTGTTCACCAGCTCTAACCTTGGAGAATACAAGGGACAAATCCTTGATGAAGTCAGAAAAAGATTCTTGACAGGTGTGCATATTGCTGACTTGCTGTCTTTGGGTAGATACCGGAGAAGAAGTACTGGAATGTGGTCACTTAGGGTAATAGATAGAACACCTGCACAACTGATGTTTGATGAAGGTATTGGTTAGGATCTAGTCAAGTATGGATTTGCTGGGTCTAGTAGTGGAGTTGACTAATTGATTGAAGTAGACATTGTTTACATAACTTTGGAAGACAATTTAGTATATCAGAAGACAACTGGGAGAGAATTCCTTCCAATATGTTACAGCTGAAGATACTAGAAAGTGAGCTATAGAGGGTTGCTATGCAAACAGACTTTGCATTGTTAATTTTTTGGATGGAGATTAGGATTTCTGCTTTTGAGAATGACAGAAGTGATTTATGAGATACAGCTGGAGGTTATTTTGGTATAGTAGTGTAATGACACCCCCTTTTTTTCTTTATGCAATCAAAGCGTAGTAAACTGTAGCCAGATGACAAAACCTTCAGAGAGGCTGTAATGCGTTTTAGCCAGGTCTCAAGTTATGGAAAGAATATCAAGATTGTTTTCTTGAATCCAGGAGTGAAGGCAGAGGATTTTATAACAAACTGTGGGTCTCCAGATAAATGTTTTAGTGCATTTATGTTGGTTGAGTGCTTGTGTGAGGTGTTGACTGTTGGGGGTTCTGGGTTACTGTGGACAACCCCACAGGATAGAAGTGAACAGAATGCTGAAGGGAAGATGACTTTGAATGACTTGTGTAGCTTAACAGTTTTGGTAACAGTGGAGTAGCTTGAGATGTTGGGAATATGAGAGAAGATTCTAAGATGTTATTAGGTGATGGAAACTGGTATGAAAAAGTTACTGATGGGCAGAGTTAGACTGGGTGAGAAAGGGGGCATGAGTAGTTGTAGAGTTAGTGTACAAGGGCAGAGTAGAGTGAATGATGAGCAGATGGTGAGCAGAATAGGGATGAGGAGGAAAATTGTGGGGGCTGAGACTACCATTTTATCTGGATTACAGGTTTTGAAAAAAAATATGCGAGTGGAGAGAAGTACATTGGTAATGTGGTAAGTGTGGGCTTAGAAACTATAGGTGAAAGGGTGGGCTAAGACAGCAAGCAGATGAGGGAAGGGTTAGATAATTAGGTGGAGTTATGAGGAAGTGATAAGTAAGTAGACAATAAAGGATGTAATATGAATTTTATTTAGTGGGGTTGTGAATGGTTGGTGGGTGAGTACAAGGGAGAGTGGCTGTTCAAGGGAATGGGGTTGAGTGGGAACTGGAGGTAGGATAGGTGTGCAGAGCAAAGCAAAGCTTAGACTGGGTTGCACCAGGAGAGGACTGATGGCTTCCCACCAAATTAATCTACCTTTTTTTTTTACTACATTTTGCAGTATCTATGTTTAGAGAGGTAGGTTGAGCCAGAATGCAATAATAAACAGAGTTTGTGAATAAAATGCTTTCTACCTTACTGTAGGGTGAAGCAGCTAGAGAGTTAGATTCAATTTGGTTGGGGAGCGGACAAATGTTTACAAATGGAGCCAGTGTAGTATAGCAGCTAGAGACCAAAAGAGTAGAGGGAAAGGTTAACGCAATGGAATGAAGTTGCTCCAACCCCACCACGGTAGATTTCCACTAAAAAACAACAATCTAGGAGGTATAATGGGAAGAAAGGGAAGTTCTTATTACTCGAGTTTTTATCAGAGTCTGAAATGTCTACTAAATGCCTGCTGTTCTAACAATATGTTCCCTTAGATGGAGACAGGTCACTGCTTCAGTATTACTTTTCCCAGTTTGGAAAAGTCTAGGCAGAAGACTGTTGATGAGGGAATGCCTTTCACCAGCCAAATGCTGCTCTGTTAAAGTAGAATCTGCAAGTGATCTGCAACATCTGCAGGACAGGGTAGCAAGAATGCCTTCGCAGCTTAAAAAAACAGCACCTGAATACATTCTCACTGCAAGCTGTCCTAGGAATTAAATGTAATTCCAGATGCAAATGTTTCACTGTGTCACACTATCAGCTTACCATGACACTTCCAATTAAAGTACAATAACCGTTCTAAATACAGGTATCACTCTCCAACATGCTACACATCATCTCTAAATTGGAAACACAGATGGTAAATACTTTGTCAAACAATTACACCATGGTCCAGGAATACTTCTGAGCCAAAGAAGGTGAAGTACAAGCATTCCACTAAACTCTCTCTAATTTTTCAGGGATGTTTCTAATTATGACTTGTACTTTTTATATTGTCCCTCACAACACTTCAGATTTCTGTCAGAATAATCATGGTAGTAAACAAAATAATCAACCAATGCCACATATTAGTGAATATACCGTGCAGTGTCTGCTTGAAATTACTTTCAGTGCTAATGGAATATCCACTTGTTCCCACTGCTGGACGACCATGACTTTAAGTCTGGGGTGGGGTTGTCCCCCCAGTATGGGAGTGCAAGGGGCGGGGGCTTTCCCTCGTAAAAATAATATACTTTGAGATTCAATTAAAGTAGATTTCAGTAACTCTAATCTACAGTACTGTCACTCAATTAAATTTCCTTTGGCAAGTCAACATGAATCCAGTTCCAATTTCCTCATGTATATATGCATACATTAACACTACTGCAAGTAAAAAAAAGATATTATAGCAGGTACAAGGGAGAACAAATTTTGCTCATTATATAACAGTCAGCAAAGCAATGCACTAGACATAATTTTAAGTGGCATAAGTCACCCTAGCAGAAACATTTTAAATTTAAAGGTTGGGGCAGTGAGATGATGTACAAAAATGGAGAGCACATTACTTTGTATTTAAAGATGGGAATGGTTGAGATAGGCTTGAATGATAAAATGTTACCAAGAAAATGAGATTAAATTTGTGAAGGAGGTGGTACGATAAGAGCTCTTTCTGTTTGGCAAAACCCAAGTTGCTATAGTTTCTATGAGACAGAGATATGACGACCTATTGTTTTGTAGAGCTTTTAATTTGTAATGGAACTTATTTGTGGTTTTACTGCTTCTGACTTCAGGGTGCAGTTCATTGCAAAGCTTACGTGGAAAAGAAGAGGGAAAATCCAATCATTAGCAGCCACGGAATATGCTGATCTGTATAGAAAGGGGGGGATGGATAGAGACAGAAGATGCATGCTATGCTTCTAGAATGAAGATTAGAGCTAAGTGAGGAGAGATGTATTGTGTGACGATTTTGTGAACAATAAAAATAAAGTCTCATTTTCTTAACTGGAAGTCAGCTGACTCAATTGAGGGTTATACAGAGATGTTCAACTCTGGGCAACAGCACAACAGACCTAAATATATTTACAAAGAATTTGGAGGTATTTGATAATATGGGTGGCATAGTAAGGACAAACAGTCCACATTAGATCTGAATTTAGAGGATACTTTTTTCCCAATTGCTTTACATGTTTGTGGTGTAAGGAAATAAGAGATTTTGTAGAAGCAGAAGACAGAGTGGCTGACTTTGTTCTTGAGACTGGTAATCTGGGTTGCCACAAGAAAGACAAGGATTTGGACAGATACTCTGGTACCTATGTAGAGATGCAGTTTCTACGTGGTTATTTTAGTAGGCGAGAAAGCAGAAGGGTTGGTAATGAATGTTAGTCTCGCATTAGTACCATAGATCATTACTTCGGTTTCAGTATAATAATGGAAAATTTGCTTGGAGCTTAGCCAATCACTTAGAGCTTTGAGGTCTTTTACAAGTCATTTCATAAAAAATGCCTGATCAGAGATTTCCCTCTTCCAAAGATAGTTAGGTACTAAAAATGTGGAAGGAATTAACACATAACTAAAGTATCACTGTACCTCATAGTGAGGATATTCTGAGATACCATAACTTTGGACTTGGCATACATGCCGGCCATCCCCCATTCACACATTAAGAGATACTACTACTTTTTTTTTTCTTTAAATTTTTTTTATTAGTTTTCAAATGAAGATGCAATTTTAAAACAAGTAATGACAATTACAAAATACATAATGTCATGAATCCTATGTACAGAAAAGGAAAATGAAAGAAATTCAACATAAAATAGTATGAATAATAACATACAAATACAAAAAATGATTTACATAGGTGTCCAACCAACATGAGTAAAGAATTTACCTTTAAATTGTAAATAAATCACATTAACAAATAATATTGTCCATTTTCTCCAATATTTCCATTACTGTCATCCAGGTATTGTAATATGATGTTATTCTATTAGTTCTACTCTTTAAAGTACTGATATTGAATCGACCAACAGACACAGTAAGTTTCTTGAATCCGTTAAAAGAAGGAGAAGATAGCTCTTTCCAACTGATGGTAATAATCTTTCGTGCTATTGTTAGTAAAGTCCAAATAATTGAGAATTTTATTTTGAAACACATTTGGGTATAGGGGAGTTAAATAAAATCAGTGATTTGGTTAATCTGAAATTATCATTAAAGACAGTCTGAAAAAATAATTAATATTACTCCAGTAAACTTCAAGATTTTTACAATCATAAAAGACATGTACCCAATCTCCAACATGCATCTTCAGTGGCAAACATCAGTGTTAGCTTATGAGGAGTAAAAAAAAAAAAAAAAAAAAAAAAAAAAACTTCAGTGTAAAAATCTCCATGAGAACAGTTGCCAATGAAGTGACGGTGTAGTGTGTTTTTCAGATTTAAGAATACATTTTTTCTCATCATCCATTGGAGGATGTCCATTTACTGATGTAAAATAGTCCCAAAAAGATTCTTTATGATATATTTTTGTTTTCTTAATACTTTTACAGATGTTAGACAAATATCCATTTCCCTGAAAAGATTGACTTGTAAGATTTGCATTACTTCTCCTTTATTTATGAAAAACTGCATCACAGATTGAAAGGTTAGCCACATATCATTGTTTATATTTGTCTATAAGATAGTTAACAGAAAGGAACTCACCAAGTTCCATTAGTTGATACCAGTATAACAGATTCCTTTTTTATGGTATTCATCTTATTAATTTGAAAAGTTTCAAAATTATTTGAGGTAAAGGCAAAAGAAAAAAAGAAAAATATCCAAGGCTTAATAGTATGATTGATGTTCACAAATTGTTTAAATATAGATACTGTAAAATGTACGTAATGTGATAAAATTTTGATATTTCTATTTTCCAAGATGTATATTTTTAGGCTCCAATAAAAGGTGTTTGGTAGAAAAATGATCTTAAATTTGAATCTGTATAGATTCTAAACAAATCTGTTCATGTAATTGTTTCCATACAGAGGAATAAGATGACTTAAGCCACAATATGTTTTTAATAATGGCAGACAGGGCATATGTCTCTATATCTGGAAGATTGATTCCTCCATCTTCCCAGCTTGCCTATTGACTGTTTAGAGCAATTTGAAGTTTATTTGGAAACCATAAGAAAGTTAATCAATTTATTATATTTTTGAATAATATGTTTATGTGGGGGAAGAGAAAAGACTTGTATAAGATACAATATCTTAGGAAATATAATCAATTTGATTTGAGGGTCAGCTCCCGGTGTTTTCTCCTGTCTACCTGATGAATCTGGGCATCTTGGGGCAATGCAGCAATTGCCTCATGTACACAGACAACCCACTCCTCCTACCACTCTAACACTACAACCTGTGAGAGATGCACTTATATAGCCAAACTGGAAGCACACCTCTCTTCACCCAAGAGTGGACTAGACAGTCAAGAGAAGAAGGTAAACACTTGTACCACACCACACTCATCACACAGTCCCTCAAAACCTACACCACCAAAACAGACACAGAAAAGTACAGTTTTGTACCTACCATAAATGTAGATGTTCGAGTGTACACCCTGCTGCAGTCATCACACTTGGGTTATCCTGTCGTCAGGCGCTCCCGCAGTCAGCCGGAATTCCAAAGTCTTGGTCCGGCATCGGTTGCTGTCGCTTCTTCCCTGACGTCAGTGCGCCAGGGGTATATATATATATATATATATATATATATATATATATATATATACTGCATCCGACACCATTTTCTTCAGTTTTTCTTGCCCCAGATGTCAGGTGCCCCCAAAAAGGTGGTCAGTAATTAGTACCAAATTAAGTAATATTTGCACAAACACAAAATCCCTCCAGCTATAAGCAAATACATCAGGAAGGTATTATAGAGATGTAGCCAGTTAGATCAGAGGGGATGGAGGGAGGGTAACCTGGACTGCAGCAAGGTGTACACTCGAACATCTACATTTATGGTAGGTACAAAACTGTACTATGTTCATCGTGTTACACTGCTGCAGTCATCACACTTGGGTAGAATCCCAAAGCTAAGGATGGGTAGAGGGGTTATAGTGGGTTAAAGGAGACAGAACTGCAGTGGCGAAGCCAGCCCTAGTCTTAGAGTAGAGTGGTAAGTGATAGTGTTTGGTAAAGGTGTGTACTGAACTCCAAGTTGCAGCTTCCAAAATCTCCTTGGTTGGAACCCCCCTGAGGAAGGCTGTAGATGTAGCTGTTGCCCTGGTAGAATGGGGCCTAATGGTAGCAGGAACTGGTTTTCCATGATGGGTATAGCAAAAACGAATGCAATGTCCTATCCATTTGGAAATGGTTTGTTTTGATATAGCCTTCCCTTGTGAAGCTGTAGCATAGGATACAAAGAGCTGTTTAGATTTTCTGAAAACCTTAGTTTTATCCAAGTAGTAACGAAGTTGCCTGTGAATGTCCAGGGAATGCAGGAGTCTTTCTCCTTTGTTCTGTGGATTTGGGAAGAAGGTGGGTAAGTGGGTGGTTTGATTTAAAGCCACACTGGAAACCACCTTAGGCATGAAGGAAGGATTAGTTCATAGAGAAACTCGGTCTTGATGGAAAATGAGGAAAGGTTCCACTGCCATTAGTGCCTGCAGCTCTGAGACTCTTCTAGCTGAAGTTATTGCTAGCAGCACGGCAGTCTTCCATGATAGGAACTGTAGATCTGCAGAGAAAGCTGGTTCAAAGGGAGGTAGCGCAAGTTTTTCCAGAACAAAATTGAGGTCCCATGTTGGTGTAGGTGCTCTCCTGGGGGGGCCTAATGTTTTTTGCCCCTCTGAGGAACTGCCTTAAAAGTGGATGCGAAAATAAGGGTGGATCCATATTGTAATGGGCTGAAATAGCTGATGCATGGATTTTAATGGAAGAAAAAGAAAGTCCTTTGTGTAACATCTCAGTTAAATACTGTAGAATCTGAGGCATGTGAGGCTAAAGTGTGTTCTGGGCTTTAGCTTGGTTCCAGGCACAAAACCTTTTCCATTTGTCCGAATAGGCCTTCCTGGTGCTGGGCCTCCTAGCTTCCAAAATAACATCCATAACTGCTTGGGAAAGAGGAGCTGGCTGGATGCTTAGGTGATTTGCCATGCAGCCAGATTTAAGGTTTTGAGCTGGCTGTGAAGAATCTGATTGTTTTGCTGTGTGAGCAAATGGGCAATTTGTGGTAAAATCCAAGGTGGGCCCTGGGCCATATTCAATAGTGGGTACCAGTGCTGGCGTGGCCAGTCTGGGGCTATGAGCATCAGTCGTGGTCTCTCCTTTCTTACTTTCAGAAGCACCTTTGTGAGGAGAGGCAATGGAGGGAAGGCATATACTGTCAGGTTTTTCCAACTGAATGAGAGTGTGTCCACTTTCCAAGTTTGATGGTGAAGTGTCCTTGTACAAAATTTTGTTAGTTGATAGTTTTGAGGACTGGCAAACAGGTCTATGTCTGGAAGGCCCCATTTTTGAGTTATCATTGCAAATACTTGTGGATCCAGTTTCCACTCGTGGGGATCCATGATGTTTCTGCTGAGGTCGTCTGCCAATGTGTTCTTTTTTCCTGGCAGGAATTGAGCTTGTAACTGAACTTGGTAAGCCAGAGCTGCGTTCCACAAGGTCATTGCTTGCCTGCATAGAGGGTAGGAGTGTGTACCCCCCCCTGTTTGTTTATGTACCACATTACTGTGGTGTTGTCCGTTCTTATTGTAAGTTGTCCTGGATGTAATAGATTCTTGAAGGCTGTCAGAGCATTCTGTACAGCTAGCATCTCTTTTTGATTGATGTGCAGATTCCTTTGATCTGCAGTCCATACGCCTTGAACGCACTGTCCTGCCATGTGTGCCCCCCAGGCGTAATCCGATGCATCTGTTGTCATAGTTTGCCTGGCTGGGGGCAAGGTGAAAGGCTGACCCTTGTTGAGGTGACATGCCTGTGACCACCATAGAAACTCCTGTTGAAGGCAGGGAATGAGAGATATCATTGTGTCCAAGCTGTGGCTGTGTTGAGACCATACGCTTTTTAGGTACCCCTGTAATTTCCTCATATGCAGCTTTGCAAATGGTATTAGTAGTATGCAAGATGCCATGAAGCCCAAGGCCTGCAGAATTTTTTTTTTGCAGGTAGTTGGGTCTTTGTTGCCATTGTTTTGAAATATTGAGTCAGTTGTAGTTGTTTGTCTGGCGTCAGATAAGCCTTCTGGGCCGTTGTATTCAAGCTGGCACCCATGAATATCATATTTTGTGAGGGTACTAGTTTTGATTCTTTTCGTTTACTGTGTACCCCAGGCAACTTAGAAGATGTTTTACAAAAGCCAGATGTTGTAAGAGTATGTCCTTGCTTTCTGCTTGGATGAGGCAGTCGTCCAGGTATGGGTATATTTGAATTCCTCTTTGGCTGCAGTATGCAATTACTGGTGCCAGGCATTTTGTGAAGACCCTGGGCGCAGTAGATAAGCCAAAGGGCAGTGCAGAGACTTGGTAATGGGTTGAACCTGCAATGAAATGGAGGTATCTTCTGCAACTTTGTCTGATAGCCTCCTTGAGGTCCAACGTTACTAGCCATGCTTTCTTGCCCAACAACTGCTGAAGTGTTAGCATCTTGAATTTGGGTACTTGTATGAAGGTGTTTAGAATTGAAAGGTCCAGAATTGGTCTCCAGGCATTGTCCTTTCTGGGAACTAGAAAGAGTCTTGAGTAAAATCCTTGGCCTTGCTCTCGAGTAGGTACCAGTTGAATGGCTCTCATGTCCATGAGAGCTGTAATTTGTTTTTGTGCCTCTGCCCATTAATTTTTGTGGCAGGTTTGGCATTCTTTTCATTGGCAAGGTGTGAAAATGGAATCTGTATCCTCGTGAAATTATGTCTAGGACCCATTTGTCCTTTGTGACAATGTGCCAGTTGTCTGAAAAAAGTGCGAGTTTTCCTCCCAAGGGGGCTGCCAAGAGAGTGTTGCTTGGCCAGATGAGGTGCAAGTCATTGAGTTTGCCTTCTGGTAGTTTGGGACCTGACTTCTCCTCCCTTCTGTGTTGCAGTGCCCCATTGGCGAGGTTTGTACTGGGCTTGTGGTTGTCCTCTGCCTCTTGGACGTCTGTATTTACCCCTCTGTGGTCTGTCAGTAGCTGGAAAGGACCAGTTTTTTGTTGACCAATTTCTGCTGAAGCGAGGTTTGTACTGGGCTTGTGGTTGTCCTCTGCCTCTTGGACGTCTGTATTTACCCCTCTGTGGTCTGTCAGTAGGTGGAAAGGACCAATTTTTTGTTGACCAATTTCTGCTGAAGCGAGGGGGCTGTACCTGTAGGAAATCTTTGACTGTCTGCATAGATTTTGCCTTATCCTCCATTTTCTTTAAGACTTCTTCTGCTTTAACTCCAAAAAGAACATCCTGCTGTAAGGGAGCAGCTAGAAGCTTTGCTTTAACATGATCAGGCAGAGTTTGTTCCTTTAAAGAAGCATGCCTACATATAACAGACCCAGTGACAGCTGCTCTGCAGGAAGCCTCCAAAGAATCAAACCAACATTGTAAAGTATGTTTGCCCACCTGTTCAGTTGCATGCAACAGATCCTGCATTTCTTTCAATTCAGACTGTTGAGGGAGTGTGCTCATTTTTTGTTTTAACTGAGACATTAGAAATTGCTGATATTTTAGCATGTGGAATTGGCAATTTAGTGCCCTCATAGCTAGAGTGGCTGAGGTGTAAACCTTTTTCCCCCCACCTGTCTAGTGCTCTGGAGTCCCTTTCAGAGGGTACAGGATTTTTTGCCATAGAAGCCTTAGCCCCTTTGGGACCTGGGAGATGGTCTCTGGATCAGCAACAGGGCTTTTATAAAGAAATTTGTGGGCTTTTATAAAGAAATTTGTGGGAATCAGGCACTCTATAGTATCTGTCAGGTTTGGCCAGAGCAGGAGGCAGAGAATCTGGGTTCAAACTGGATTCTAAGTAAACATCATCCACTTGGTCTAAAACTGGGGGGATGGCAAGTGGTCTGTGCTGGGGGAGTAAGAGAAACTCTCTGAGCCTTTTCTTTGAGTCAGAGTATCCTGACCTTCCCAGTGAAAATGTTCCCTCATAGTGTGCAAAGTTTCCCCAAAGGAGTAGTCTTCAGGAGGAGAAGCTGAGGGAATAGAATCCTCAGCATCAGAATCTTCATAAGGGGAGAAGGAGTAATTTTGGTCCTCAGAGGAGCCTGAGGAAATAGACACTTGTTCAGAGGAGGCATATTCTTCCTCTTGTCTAGGCCTTTTGTCAGGTGGTGGTTGGGAACCCCTGATTAAAGAGATCAAATCTTCAGCCATTTTGAGCATCTGTTTCTTAGGCATGGGGCCTTGAACTGGAGACTGAAGTGCAGTCTTTTTAGGTTTAATAGGAGTCTTAGTCTTAGGATACGTTTTTATGGTGAGCGTTGGTCTGAAGACGCCTTCAGAAACCGAAGGTGTTTCTGCAGCACCGACATCTTTTTCAGTAGTGTCGTCGGAAGGGGCTAAACAAAATGGCTGCTTCGGCCTAGTACTTTCCGCCAAAGGTTCCGAAGTGGTCTCTGGTTCCAGATCTGCGGTAGTCAGGGGCTGCGTCGGAGCCACACTGAAGACCGGTGAACCGGAGACCGGACCAGCCGAGGCCTCGGAGTCTGGCTTGGGTCTAGGCTGCCTTTCCTTATCCTTGCGTTTTTTGTGCACGCCAGTAGTCGGTTGCTCTGATGGCATAGTGTAGTTAAATTTTCTACCGAAGTAGTGTCGTGCGAAATCAAAGTGTTTTTTTATAGTACGCTTATTAAACCTAGCACAAAAACGACAACCAGTGATGTCGTGGTCTGGGCCTAGGCAAGGTATGCAGTAAGAATGAAAATCCTTATGAGGTATTTGCTTCCCACAAGAAATACAATTGTTAACTTTTTCTGACATTGGTCTGAGGAAAGAAAAGTTTCCCCAACGGGGTACTTAGCTTTATTGAAGACTTCGGATCTGAAATTCGACTTCGAAAATCTCAGGAGTCGGCCGACCGGCACTTGCGAACTGCTTCTGCTTCGGGCACCGCACGGCAAGAAAGACTGAAGAAAATGGCGTTGGATGCAATATATATACCCCTGGCGCACTGACGTCAGGGAAGAAGCGACAGCAACCGACGCCGGACCAAGACTTTGGAATTCCGCCCGACTGCGGGACTGCCTGACGACAGGATAACCCAAGTGTGATGACTGCAGCAGGGTAACACGATGAACATCACAAAACACACACCTAGATTCACGGAGGCTCTCAACAAAAATCTGCTCAAGCAACAGAGACCTCCAAAGCAGAAATGCAAGCAACCTCTACCCTCCAACACAACCCAAGTGACACATAGCCCACAAACTCAGTGTGCCACTCAACCACAGCCCAAAGGCATAACAATGTACCAGACACTGTAAGTCATAGGTGAATCTACTGTCAGGCACACTGATGTTCCACTCACCGGGCAAAACAAGGAGAAAGTTACTGTCAGCTGCTTGTCGGGTGCCAGGATCCGCCACATAATGCACGCACTCAGGTCACTCTACAACAAGTACAAATATGACTCTGTCATTGTCCATGTTGGTGTGAATGACCTGAGACATACCTCCCTGGACTACATGAAAAGAGACATGGAGGAGCTCTCCAGTCTTGTAGCCTAGGCAGGTATGACCCTAGCCCTGAGTAGCATCCTGCCATCACCTAAAACAATACCACAGTTGTTGTTGTTTGTCTTTCGGCTTTTCCCGTTTAGGGGTCGCCACAGCGGAACTCCAGTCTGCTAATGATTGGCAGTAGATTTTCATGAATGCCGAGGTGCCAGCTTGATGTTCAACCTTTTCCCGGTTAGGGGTCGCCACAGCGGAACTCCAGTCCGCTAATGATTGGCAGTAGATTTTTACAAACACCGGGGTGCCAGCTTGACGTTCAACCTTCAACGAAGGCACGCCCATTTACGCATGTCTTTCGAACGCCCACCCAACCGCAGGGAGGACATGCAGACTCCACACAGAAGGCACTCCCCGCACTCCAACAGAGAATCGAACAGGAGAACCTCTTGCTGTGAGGCAACAACGCTACCGCTGCACCACCGCGGATCAGAAAGATACCACAGTACAAGGACAAAATGATTTGACTTCAACAATTGGCTAAGCTTCGGGTGTCATTCTAAAGGGATCCAGCATCTGTCTGCCTGGGATGACATGATCGACAGACCACGATGCTTTGCCACAGATGGCCTGCACCTGTCGCCCTTGGGATTCCGGATACTGGCCAAGGCTCTTGCCACCCCTTTAGTGCCTTTTTTAGGCAAGGTTCAAATTACAAATTCACCACAGTAACAGGTACAAAGCAAGCAAAATCTGAGGGTAATGCTACTTAGTGCTAGAAGTCTAAACCTCAAAATGCGTTCACTTGAGACGCTCCTTAAAACAGAAAAGATCGACATCTTTGCAGTGACAGAGACCAGGTTCAAGGCTCCAGAGAGCACCCCTGCATTACCATGCTATAATTCATACCACACCTTTCGGCCACCTAACCTGGACCAAAACACTAAAGGCGGAGGCGTGTCCATATTCATTAAGGATATCCACACCTCCAGGCTAGTTGCTCAGCATAATGCATCCGAGATTATCCAAGTGCAACTAACTCTGGGCAAGACCGCAATCCAAATTGTAACTTGCTACAGATCCCCCACCATGCCCCAGGATTCCCACTCATTTCTTGATACACTGGAAAATATTAGAGTACAACCCAACACCCTCGGAATGGGCAATTTCAACTAACCCACCATTAATTGGGAAAACTATTCATGTACCAACGCTTTTGCTCAACGCTTTCTGGAATTCATAAATTCCAACGCCTTGGATCAACTTATCCACACCCCCACCAGGGGCAGCAATATTCAAGACCTGGTCATTACCAACATGGGCGATCGGTGTTCCACATCAGAGGTCAATTCCTTGTTGGTTAGATCTGACCACAAGCTAATCACCCTAGACATTCACATCCCGCCCCCAACCCCCATTAGGGAAGCCACCGTAAAAAATTTCTCCAAAGCCAACTTCACGCTTAAGACAGAAGTGGCATACTTCACGACACCCATGCAGACGGACAATAGAGGTACAACTGCTGAATCCTACATAAATGCACTTTATAAGCACGTACACAATGGCACTAAATATACAAAACCAACTGATATTGCCAACATCCTGGCAGATAGGTTCAGTGCTAACTTTACCTCTCTCACCCCCTAAAGGGCCCATCTCTATACCGGAAGAATGCAAAGTTTCTGTAATCAAGGCTGCACAGGTAAAAACCACACTCTCCAAAACCAAGAACACAGCATCCATGGGACCCGACAACATCCCAGGCTGCATTCTACACGAACTACAGAATGAACTGACACCCCAACTAAGCACCATGCTCAATCATAGTCTCACCGCAGGCTTTGTGCCCACTGAATGGCGCACAGCGACAGTTATCCCACTCCACAAAGGGCGAGCCACCACGGACCCCGGGAACTACCACCCCATTAGCCTAACGAGCCTGGTCTGCAAGGCCATGGAACGTATCATCATGGAACTTATAAACAAAGACACTGGTAATCGCCAAACTCTGGACCCCACCCAGTTCAGGTTTGTAAAAGGCAGATCATGTCTCCTAAACCTGATAGACTTCTTTGAAGCAGTCACCAAAGCCCTAGACGAAGGTAAGGTAGTTCACACAGCATATCTAGATCTCAAGGCTTTTGACACCATCCCCAACTCTGGAATTATACATAAACTCACTAAACTAGGTATAAATCCCTATGTCACAAGATGGGTTGCCAACTGGCTCAGTGACAGAACCCACGTCGTGAAAGTAGCAGACTTCAAATCAGACTTCAGACCAGTGACAAGTAGAGTACTACAGGGTTCCATCCAGGGTCCTCTCCTGTTTGGTATCTACTTTTCTGAAGTACAGGCTAACACAGAAGGTCTTTGGTTAACGAAGTTCGCAGATGACTGCAAACTAGGAGCCATAATCGAAACTCCGAATGATGTAGACATCCTACAAAAGGGCCTCACTGAGATAGATGCCTGGTGTCAAAGCCTTGGCCTCAAGCTCAATGCCAAAAAGTGCACTATCATCCCCTTTGGTAAAAACACTGTACCCATGAGCAACCACATCGGTGGTAGTCTACTTATCACCGAATGTGTGATAAGAGACCTTGGGAGACAGGTGGACAGTAGTCTCATTTTTGATAATCACATCGCCACAGTAGTCAGGAAATCCTTCTATGTGGTACATCTCATCACAAAAGGTTTCTCATCCAGGAAAAAAGACGTCATTCTTCCCCTCTACACGTCACTCATTAGACCCATTATAGAGTACAATGCCCCTTTTGGTATGTACCTCACAAGATATCTACATCAACTGGAAAGGCCACAGAAATACCTCACAAAGAGGATTACTGGCCTCAAACAGATGCCCTATGCAGACCGTCTCAAAAAACTCCAGCTTTACTCTATCGCATATCACCTACTCAGAGGCAATCTCTGTCTAACATATAAATCTACGTCAAACCCAGAGCTGTTGGACATGCTCCACTTAAAAGAAATCCCAAACCCTCTGAGCTACACACTCTAGAGACCTAAACCTTGTCACCACAATAAACAGAACATGCTGGAGGGATAGATTCCTGTCCCAGAAACTTCCCATACTCTGAACAAACTACCTATCTATATCAAACAAAGCTCCTCATTAGCACTCCAAGAAAAATCTTGATGAGTGGATGGGAAATAGGAAATTCACCCCGGAGAGCACCTCTGGGGCTCTGCTCGACAGGGGCACAGGATAATAATTTTCTTGGGTGGCGAAAGCCAGGGTACCTTTTTAGCTAGGCTTATATAGGCCCTAGGGCCAATAGCCTAGTACCTATGAAATATAATCTATCCTCCATTGTAAATAGATATTTGTTCCAATCAGACATCACTGATTCAGTTTTAATATATTATAATTAAATAGGAGTGTGTCATTTAGACCTTCTGTTAAATAAATACCTAAATAGTGATGACTGCCATCAATTACATTATATTTGGAAAATGTGTTACTTAAGATATTACTTTTTTAGAATTTAATAACAAAAGTTTTGTTTTATCTTCATTAAAGAGTAGGCCAGAAATGTTTTGCAAGTTAATCATGGAGGTAAACAATGCAGAATGATTTGTATTGGACAAAGTCAAAAGTATATCGTCTGCAAACAAATGAAGTTTCAAGTTTAAGGCTTTAGTGATTTGTATACCTTGAATATTATCCTCAGATCTAATATTTGGAAACTGTTCTATCAATAAGGCAAATAGTAAAGGTGACAATGGACAACCTTGTTTAGTTCCTTTTCTAACTGCAATGGGACCTGACCTGTGGGAGCCTAATTTAACATATGCCAACAAATTTTCGTATAGGGTTTTAACTAAATTTTTAAACATATTACAGAATTTATATTCCTCTAAGACTAAGAAAAGATAATTCCAGCTTACGAAGTCAAAGGCACTGTTAATATCTAATGAAACTATAGTCACGTCTGTCTTTTCATATTTAATGTGGTTAATTAATGATATAATTCTTTCAATATCGTCATAGGTGTTTCTCCCTTTTATAAAGCCTGTTTGATCTTCATGCACTAATAAGGGGAGAAAATGTTTGACTCTATTGGCATAAAAAGCCATAAACAATTTATAGTCTGTATTTAATAGGGATATAGGCCTGTATGAAGAACAATATTTTTCATCTCTACTAGGCTTTATTATTGGGGATTAGTTTGTGCATATTTCCAAGAAAGGAGTATAGTTAATTTTCATTTTGTTGTATTATATACCTTTAAAAGTAAAAGCAACGGTTGTCTTGTGAGTAGTTTATACATTTCAAGTAATATATTATCAGGACCGGGAGCTTTATTCATTTTAAGTTTGTTGATTTGTGACTTTAATTCAGTCATAATGATTGGTTTATTAATATCTGTTTGTTGCTGAGTTAGCCTACTGGAAATGTTTTTACTACGGAAAGATTTAATTTAATTTATTGAGAAAGAAGGGTTTGAAGAATTGAGATTATTATAGTGTAGTCTAAAGGCTTCTAATTCGTCAATAAGATAGGTTACTTTCTTTATTGTATGTGTATTGTAGATTTCCCTAATTTGTCTAGATTTAATATTTTTTGTTCTATTTGCTAGTTGACTTTGGTTAACAGAATTCATGGAGTAGGAGTTTAACTTAATTTTCTCAAGATTTATCATAGTTTTGCGATACAGTATTTCAGAATATTTATTGGTTTGTGTTAACTCTGGTATTAGGTTTGTATTACCTTTTTGTATTTCTAGTTTAATCTTATCAAGTTCAATTTGCAGATCTAGCATATTTGTATTCTATTCTTTACTTTTCTTAATAAACCAAGTCAGTTTTACGATATATATATATATATATATATATATATATGAGATTTTAAAGACTCCTACATGTATATTTCAGAAATATCTTCAGCAGTATGTAAATGTCTTTAAAGTCTTTTAGGTTTGTTATATATGATGGTATTCTGGTGACAGGACGAGAGTAAAATGGGACCAAATCTATTTCAAATACCATTGCGTTATGATGTGGACATGCTATTACCTTAACTCCTTCTAACTTTGTTATTAAATTATTTGATAAACCCTATCAATTTGTGAGTGAGATTTGTGTCAATGAGAATAAAAAGTGAAAAATAATGAGTTTGGATCAGCTAAGTCATTAATATCTTTAATATTTACTGTATCAATAAATTTCAAAACAGCTCTTGACGTAGAAGATTTTTTCCATTTACAATTAGAGTCAGAATCTTTATCATCCATGATGCAATTAAAATCTGCTATTATTAAACTACCTTTGGTGTAATGGATAATATCTTCAAAATGACAATTCGCTATTTTAACTCCAACCCCTGGGAACCAGTATAGATTAACTAGTGTAGATTTTTCTATTCATTTCAACAGATATTAAACAGAACATACGTGAAATGTCATGTCAAGTCGATAGTATTCTAGGTGATAGAGTAGATTTCCTAATTAGAATGGCTGCTCCTCTTTTCTTCTGTTTGAACTGGGAACTAGTTAATACTGTGTAATTATTAAAAAGTTTAACTTATTTAAGTCATTTGTAAGATGCGTTTCTTGAAGAAATACCAACTGAGGTTTAGGTAGGTTAAGATATTTATATAAACTTCTCCTTTAATGTTATTATTAAGTCATTGACTAACAGGAAGACATTTCAAAAAGGAATGCACAATTTAATAACACATCCTATCTAATTTGCTCTTATTGAGGCCAATAAATGGAATCAGTCCATTCTAGGCAGCGTAAGACAGACCCTTCCATACTCATCCAGAATGATTTCTTAAAGATTACCATTAATCGATCCGTGTCAAAGTTTATAGAGGTTGCCCTTTTCATAATTCTTTGATTTATTTTAAATAAAGTTTTAACCATTTAAAGCTTTCTCAAATTATTGTTGTCTGCATTATCTGCCTCCAAACAACATTTTAATACTGATGTTAAGTTAATTCTATCTTATTCTTATATTCAGTTATTTTACTTCTAGGAAATGGTCCAGGCTTGTCTCCAGCCAAGATATCAAACATAGGATTACAGTGCTATGACTGTAGCACACCATCTAAGCCCCACAGTGCCCATCGTATGGAAGAATGTAGTAACTGCCAATGTGAGAAATCAGACTAAAAGGATGAAGGCAGATGATGTTAAAATGACTAGTGTCTGTTCTAATGATTATAGCAGAAATAAAAATAAAACTGTTATGCTACATTAAACAGTACATGTCCATAAAAACTACTATAAAATCAAGGAAGTCAAGAGAAGACACCAAGTTTCCTAAGTAGTTATCATATATGCTGACATAGTGATAGGCTTATTTCCAGCAGCAGTAAAAGTGATCAGGGAGCCCAAACTGTTGGAAAGTGTAGAGCTGGTTCAAACTACTGATTTTTCCACTACTTATAGAATTAATATAATTGGAAAAAAAAAGACATGGTATATGTTTTAAAATGACACACTGAGGCATAAAGTTAATACATCCATAGTAATCTCATTTAGCAATACAGTATTATTTGCATCTATATTACAACATTGAAGCTTTAGTTAACTGAAATCTAAAGCTCGATCTTATGTCTAACGGCCGATTCAACCAAGGGAAACACTTCCCTTGGCCGAATCAAAAAAAAAAAACAAAAAAAAAACTTTACATCTGAAATCAAGTGGGGGGTGTGCCCCCCACCTAAATATACCAACTTGGAGATCGCTCCAAATTGGAAAATGGGTATACTCTACAGAATGGCCAGGGGAAGTGTTTCCCTGGGTTAAATCGGATGTTCGACAATTTACAGTTCCGATATTACAAGTTCGAGCTTTACTTATTCGATTAAGTAAATCTTTGATCTTGTAATATAGAACCTATTTTACTAAAATTAATATAGACAGAAGTATATTTAATGGATGATTTTCAAACAGTTTAAGTTGCCTATATCTGACAGTGCGAAAGGATGTAAATTTCTTTTCTTTTATTCCACAATCCTAGTTAAAAAGCGCTTCAACTGGAAACCAGTCTTCTTCAGACAGTCAAATAGCAATAACATAACTTTTTTATACATAAACCAATCCAATCATTTAAAAAATTGGCCTAAAACACTTAGGTATAGTGCACATTCGGCAGCAACCATAAAAATCAAAATAAATAATCTTCCTAGATATTATATTTGAAATAAAATATATATAGTATATAATTAATATGTCATGTATACTGTATAAAATATTAATAAACATTTTAATATTTAAAATTAAAATTATTTACACATATGTTGTGAAAACTATATAATAGTAAAAAAAAAGCTCTATTTCATATTCATACTACTATCCTATATCTGACAAATTGACTAGACACAGCCCTTTCTAATGACTCTTATCTAGTGAAACTTCTACCATGTTTCAGCAAACACATCAGATGTGTTAATTCAAGAGAGAGTTTAGAACATCAAGTGAAACTGCATCAATGAAATTTCAAATAATAATGTCCCTAGATGGATTTGGTTAGCTTAAAAGTGATTTTAAACATTTAGACAGATTACTTGGACAAAGTCCGCTTAAATGCTCTAGTTAATATTAATATTTCCTGTAAGTGGTGCAATCTTTTAAGTACATGAAATCCCATGTTCAAAATCATCAGGTTGACCGTTTTCCTTTTAAATTAAGCACTGAAAGATCGCAGTCTAAACGGCACTTCTGCTGATGTCATTGCTGAGGTGACTAAAATGTCAGCGAGAGGTCGCAGGGACATCTTTACAACAAATCTGTGGGCTGGAACTTTAATAATATACGAAATTGTCTCAAGTGATCAGTGGGAACTGAAAGCTTCATTAAATTTGAAAAGAAGAAGCCAAGGTGAGTCTCGAGCAAACAGGGGGCGGGAAATAAGTTTGTACAACCACAAAGGGACACACGGCCCAAACGGGTCTATATTATAATGTCGACAGGTTAAAATGTCGACTCTTGACTTGTTCGACACATAAATGCCGAAGTACAAGATTACTGAACGGCCAAATCACTGATTTCTTTCCAGTAGAAAGAAATCGGTTGGCGGTTCTCTTACACCTGCCCTTTCCCTGACTGTAGTGCGGTCTCGGAGTTAAAATATTCAGTTGGGGGGGGTGAAGCCCCCCACTTAAATACATTTTTGTGTGGCATTGGTGTTTAGCCAACCGATTTCTTTTCGTTGGAAAGAAATCAGTGATTTGGCCAATCGGTAATCTTGTAGTTTGACATTTACTTGTCGAACAAGTCAGAGTCGACATTTTAACCTGTCAACATTATAATAAAGACCCAGCCCAAACAACCGAGAAAGCCAAAACAAAGATCAATATAACAAACCCAGCAGTGGCAATGAATACCACTCATTGAAACAACATACGGAGGCACCAAATCACCATAGAGATAAATAAAACATGCAGGGCACACAAAAGGGGCATTAGCCTACAATATCTGTTTGAGGACATTACTCTGAAGTCAAAAGGATGTCATGGGACACATCCCAAATATCAGCTTATAACACCACTCGCATTAGGAAAAACATAGTGAAATAGCAGGAGCCTAAGAGCCCAAATATTCTGGAAAGGTGCCACTGTTTTCAAAACACCACTCGGACTCAGAAAAACAATGAAATAGCAGGAGCCTGAGCCCAAATACATTTCCGGAAGTTATTATTTTATTTAAAGCTATTTAGGCTCCTTTTCTCTGTTAATTAATTAAATGGAGGCAACAAGAAAACCCAGAAGGGGAGATATAACCAGCAATATTGAACAAGAACGCAAGATCCTTAGTATTACTTATAAGTCACACAGCCATAAACTGGATATAGATATTGCTTTCAAGAAGAAAGGGAGGGAATTATACATATATATGTTGATGCTTTAAATAAAATATTTGAAGTGATTTGCAGTGAAATATTTAAACAATTGCTATATATATATATATATATATATATATATATATATATATATATATATATATATATATATAAACATGCAAACAAACGAGAATATTAAATGACAGCTGATTAAGGAAAAAAAATTCTTTTTGATTCTTTTTTCACTTTTTTAACATCAGAATAGTGTCGTTGTGACAGAATAAGTATAAAGAAATTATTTGCCCTTGAGTTTTTTCCTCCTTCTGTTCTACAACTTTCCATTCATTTTTGCAGCATTTCTTTTAGGTGTACTATTAGGCCAGTCCATTGCTTCCACTTGATCAATTATACTGTTGTCAAGTAAGAATTTTGTTACCAAGAGAGTCAAATATTTTGATGCCCTCAGAGAGGAAGATTTTCAGTTTGTCTGGAAACAATATAGCAATAACCCACGCCTGGGTGTGGGTAATGCTAAATTTACCCACGGTTGGCGTGGTTTGGTCCCGAGGCAGCCGAGGACCAAACAAAGCCAACCGTGGTAAAGCATTACCCACACCCAGGTGTGGGTTATTGCTATTATACCATGACATTATTTAAGAAAAGAAACTATTACTTTTCTTAAATAATGGCATAGTATAATGCCTGTTTACTGCCCTTCCGCAGATGTCTGGCATCCGCGGCAGTTCTGATGTACTGCGGCGCCTGCGCGGTACATCAGAGCTGTGAGCAAAAGCAGCGGAGAAAGCAAGATCTCCGTTGCTTTTTATGTCGCTATGTTAAATGAGTTTAACATAGCGAGGCAGTTAAAATAAGCAGCGGAGATGTCCGTTGCTTATTTTAAAACTGCCTCGCTATGTTAAACTCATTTAACATAGCGAGATAAAAAGCAACGGAGATCTTGCTTTCTCCGTGCACAAAACACTGTCTCGCTATGTTAAATGGGTTTAACATGGCGAGACAGCTTTAAAATAAGCAAGCGGAGATCTCCGTTGCTTATTTTAAAGCTGTCTCGCTATGTTAAACCCATTTAACATAGCAAGACAGTGTTTTAAAAAAACGAGTTATACTAATGGGAAAAAGTCCGGGCGACCGGACCTTTTTCCATTAGTATAACTCGATTTACAACGGGCACGCTGGCCAATCAGCATGCACGTTTTGGGGGGGTCATGGTATAATAGATGAGTTTTAACTTGTTAATTTTATCCCATCATAAAAGCATTAAAAAAGAATCTTCTATTGCAGACCACAGCAGAGGAGTTAGTCATTGTCAAATCTAATAACGGAGTCTTGCTATTTGATTGGACAGATAGTCCAAGCAGATTTTAGTATTAATTCTTTATCCTGACTGGTGATTAGCTTTAGAACAATGGATCTTGTTTTGGATTTAGTTGAAGAAGGTATTCCTGAAGAGACTGTAGCTCTTTAGGCTCGTTCAATGCCAAAAGAGAGCGATTCAGGTAATTTAAGTGTAGATAGTACCCAGGTTGTAAGAAAGTGGATTAAGTTGTCTCCTGCTTTCTCAGGAAGTCCATAAATATGAAGGTTATTCCTCCTGGATCTATTTTCGAGGTCATCCAGCTTGTCTATTAAATAGGTGTTTTATTTTAATAAAAATTCTGTCTGATGTCGGCAAGTCAGCTCTCCAGGTCATTAAGGGATTGTTCTATGACTGAAATCTGAGACTTATGCTGCATAATAATTTCCTGTAATTGTTCAATTTGTTGACAGCATTTATATTCAAAAGAATCCAACTTGTCAATTTTATCTATTTTCAATGATAAATAAAGAATGCAGTTCGTTTTTAAGACAAGAATCTTATGTTAGGCCTTCATATGACTCATTCTGAAGAGCCGAGAGAATTTTTCTTATTTGGTTGAATATGACAGGAATTTTTTGAATTCTAATAATAAAAAGTTCTTCTGTAGAACTTCTGGCAGTTTAGTAGTAGAATGAAGCTAAAATAACCAGTCAAAAATCATCAGAGGGCTAGAGAAGTAAGCTGCTACCAAGTCACCATCTTGGCTATGCCCCAAGAGATACTACTCTGACCCCAGTACGCATCCTCTCTTATTTGCACATTTAATTCTGAAGACTGTAATAACAGAACCTGGAATTTCAACAACTACCCCAATGTACAGGTATTAAATATAGCTGCACAGTGACACATCAGTTTGCACTCTGTTCTCCAGTTAAGTTCTCAGTGGGATGCCTTCTATGTGCTGTCTGAATGCCCAGCAGATGTCTTCAAGGATTTATAACAAGTACGCCAATTCTTTCCCACACCTCATAAAAACATCCAATGAAACAGCAATCCTCCAACCATCTCACAGGGTGTGTCTGTGTGTGTAGACTGTGACAGACTGGCGTCCCATACAGAATTAGTTTACCTGTCCTGTAACCAATGAGTGCCAGGATAGCTCTCCCTCCTGTGCTATCCTGAATGGCATTAAGTATCAGAAAGCAAATTAATCAATGTATTTAAATCTGTAATGCAATGCCATGCAAAATAAATGTTTCTAGCAATTTCAGCTCTTCTACGAAATGAGCACTAGTTACTACAGGGATTTAAGATAAATTGTGTTTGCGCTAGATTACTGATAACCACCAAAAATACACTTTCAGGTTCCATGTAATTAACTTACGATACTGTCCTCACAATTTTAATATTGGTGGAAGTCTGTCACCAGGAGTATTCCATCAACAGGAAGTAAAATTTCTGTCCATTAATTCTGCTGACCTATTTGAAGGTCACATTATAGCATTTAAGGAAAAAGAATTTGTTAGTTATATTTTTTACCCTATGCTGAAATACACACTTGGCTGCAAAACAATTTTGACCTCTATGAAAAAGACTGTTCATTTACTAAATAGCAGTTGTCACAATTAAAATTAAGTCGTGGTCTAAAAAGTTATCATGTACTGAGCATGTGGAACATAGTCTGGAAAATCAGCGTTCTCTGAATTGCTAATTCAGCAGGATCATTTTAACATATTTAACGTGACATCAGTAAATTAAGTAGACTAACCAAAATTCATAGTACCATCAAGGTACAAATGTGCGTGTTTTTTCAGTAACTTTGGCACACCACTTAGTTCTGTGCAACCAGTGCTAGATCATATTGTTTAACAATTAAAACTGAATGTAGTTTTCAGAAACAAACACTTCTCCGTACCCACCCTAAAAAGGGCTTGGGACACACACTAATCGGCAAGAAAATATGGGAAATTTAGAAAATTTAAATCCATATTAAATTACTGGTCAAACTTATATTACTTTATTAAAAAAGAAAATACAACCATGCAAAATGATATGTTCACCTTTAACAAGTACCTATAGATGTCTGCAGCCTTACAATGATTTAGTGTGCCAAGTTTCTAATTTTTTTTTAAATGCCAAATTCTTCACAAGGAAAGTATGGAAATGCAAGAAGTCTCAAACTGCTAGTGTAAAACACTCATCACTAATCTTAAAAATAACAAACAAAAAAAATACAGCCACATGAAGCAGGGCATTCTCCTATACAGCTCTTCCTGAATCTAGAAATGGCTCAAATCATCTCAAGTTGAAAATTCAGCCACAGATGCAATTACTCTGAGCAAACACTCCTTAGAATCTATTATGGTCAGTTAAACTTCCCATACTGTGAGTGCCTCTCACTCTTTCCTGAAGTAGCACGTGGTTCACTGAATGTTCTTCTCACTTCCCTGGACATATGGATACTCTTGACTAAAGAGTAGGCAGTAGTAGTACAGTATACAATGTACTGTGTGTGTTACAAGTCTTACTCAAAACACACTGTTGCTTCACTGTCCTATGATAGTAGCTTTTCCTCCTTTGCCTGCAATATGGTGTCTTAAGTTACTTTACATGCCAACAAAGTCAATTATATTATCATTTGGCTATACAGTGATTTCTGTAATGTCCTACATTTCTGCCTACTGTGATTTACGGCTTTGGTCAATCCTGAGTGAGACAAATTCTATGAAATCAGTCTGTACCCAGTAAACATACAACCCACTGAACATTGGTCTATGAATTGGAAGAATTCTGACTCCTCTTCACACCCCAACTCACCATTTTTTTTTCTTTTAGTGTTTTGAAATGAAGTAGCTGGTTGCTTCATTTTCATCCCTTCACTTAACACGGGTGTAGTAATAGGAATCTAACACACTACACAAAAATACTTTAATACAACCATGCCATCAGATCTTTTCCATGTCTCATATAATTCTTTCCTTGATCACATCAACAGCAGCACCCACCATTCAACTGACTTATCTTGCCAAGTGATAATATACTTTTGAGACAGCATGACACCTTATAGAGCATTCAGCAAAGACACCAATTAACGAAGAACTACTATGCCCCCCCAAATAAACGGTAAAACACAAATCTCACTTAGCTGAAAATGTGTTAACAAACAGTGCATAAACATTTTAAAGAGGCACAAAAAGGTGTATTTCAAATGTCAGACAGGACAGTGCAACGTCAATGTCACTAACCCCCCCCCCTTCTCATTTTTACATGGGGTCGAGACAGAATATCAACATCAGTCAATGGGACCAAATCACATACAGCCAATGTTTACTGATCATTCAAACATCTGTTACAAGTTTACTTACACAGCTGTACGATGTTCATCATATTGTTCACTGCTGCAATCGTCTTAGCTATATGGTGAGATTACCCTAGGTTACTACATTTGATAGGTGAAAAGGAAAGGGTCATGGAGCCTCTGAAAAACGGTTCTAGCAAAGCCTGATCTGAACGAGAAGGAATCAAGTTTGTAGTTTCTTGTAAAAGTATGTATATAGGACCAAGATGATGCTTCTAGAATACTACTACAATCCAACCCTTTCCAAAAAGCCATAGATAGAGCCAAGGCCCTGGTACGGTGGTCTTTGTCCTTGCCTGGAATAGTTTTGTTATGGTGAGTATAACAAAAGGTAATAGTCTGTTTTGACACAGGTTGTCCCTTCTTACCTTCACAAGAAATGAACAGAATACCTGAAAGATCCTTTTTCCCCCATGTCTAGGTTCAGAAAAAAATGGGGAGATGGACAGTTAGGTAAACTCAAATACCACTTTACATATAAAAAGGAGGATTAGTTCTGAAAGAAACTTTTCCCTATGGAAAATGAGATACAGTTGACTCACCATAAGAACTTGCAACTCAAATACTCTTTTTGCATCCCAAGGGGGGGCCATCAGTTTTCTTGGAAGCATCTTATGCAAAACCCATTTGAAAAACATTTTTCCATGAGAATGCACTGAAAAGGAGGCTCAGTGGACAGTCATGCTGAAATTACCAATAAATGAACCTTAATGGAGGAGTAAGAAACGCCGTAGGATAACTCACATAAATATTGTAAAAACCAATGAAACTCTAGTCCAGAAAGGGCACAGGATACATTGTTGGCATTAACTATAAAAACTTTTCCATTTATTAACATATGATTGTGGGGAAGAAATAGCTAGGGAATTGTTATGGCTAGGCTTGTACAGGCCCTAGGGCCGACAGCCTAGTACCAACCTATGAACCTATTAGTACCTACTGCACATCCTTAGTAAATAGCTATCTAAAGGGAATTAGGATCCTATCATCCAGGCAATCAGTTAAAGTTGATTTGGGTCAGGGTGTATCAAACACTACTGGTCTTGTGTGACTAGATCCATTCTGTGTGGTAGCTTGTGGTAACTGCCCCCGGTCATTTCCAAGAGCAGGGAGAACCACTGTTGCCTGGGCCAGAAAGGAGTCACCACAGTGATATAAGGGGATTCCATCTGAATCTTCAGAAGTATCACAAATATCAGTGGAAAAGCATACAGGAACATTTTTGTTCAAAGAAAGGAAAAGGCATAAGTTTTCAGGCATTCTTGAATGGAGTCCTGGAGCAGAATCATGCCAGCTGATTGCTTGAGGTAGCAAAAAGTTCTACTTGAGGAACTCCAACCACAGATGGACCAAATTTGGGAAGACCCCCCCAATCTAATTTCCATTCGTGGTCTGCTTTTGTCCTGCTCAGCTTATCTGCCACACAATTTTGCTCTGAAGAAATGTAGGATGTCTGTAGAGTGCAGCTGCGTTGTGAAGCTATATCCAAAGCTAAAGTGGCTGGACTTCAAAGAGTGTAAGATGTGGTTTCCCATGCTTGATGTACCACATGTTATATTGTCTGTAACAACTTTGAAGAGTCCAAGGAACCAAAGGTGATTCAGAAAGTTGAAAGCCTTGATCAGGGCAAGCATATCTTTTATATTTACATGCTTGTGCCTGTCTTGATGTGCCATACACCTTGCACTTTCATCCCTCCTGAAATTGCTCCCCACCAAAGTATCTGTGGTAACTGACTGCTTTCAAACAGGTGGGAAAAGGGAAGACCTGGACTTAGGGAAATTTGCTATCTCCACCAAGTGATTTCTCTTCTGACAAACCCCAGCAGTGGAATTTGAAAAGACAAAGGATGTTGGTGCTGGGACAAAAGGGACTTCTGACACCACTGTATTTTTCTCATGTGGAGTCTTGTCAGGGGTAGCATGAGCATCACAGATGACCCACGATCCTGAGGTATATCCCCTCGCAACGACCAAAGCCTGAATGGAAAACCTTAGAAATACCTATAAATAAAGCTTTCTTTTTTCCTGTGAACAAAAAAAAAAAAAGCGATTTGAATTGAGGTGCCTAGCTAACACAATCCTGTGAGAAAAAGAGCCAAGAGAGATTTTTTGAATACTCTGTTGAAATCCTAGGCTATATGTAAGAGATATTTTATTCAAGTGAGAGACTCCTGATAATTTTGAATAACACTGTGCAAAAAAGAGCAATTTGTCTACACATGGAAAAATGTGGACAACCTGTAGCCTGCAATGAGTTATAACTGGAGCTAGACATTTTGTGAACACTCTTGGTGCAGCGGCTAGTCCAAAGGTGATCAAGACGCACACAAGTTTAAGAAAAACCTTAAGTATGGATGAATAGGGATACGATTACAAGCATCTTTTAAATCTAGCATTACCAGGAAACTTAAATTGTGGGAAAAGGTAACAGACTGTGAAGTGACAGCACTTTCAACTTGGGCAATAGCACAAACAGGAAAGAAAGCTGCAGAACCAGCCTCCAAGCATTTTCTGTCTTTGGCACTAAAAACATTCCCTGAATAAAAACCCTTCCTTGATGAATGATATTCAGAACCCATTCATCTGAAACTTTTGCCAAAGAAAAAGCAAAGATTCAGACTTTCTGAAAGGGAAAAGGGACTACGAGGGTGTAAAGGAGGGAGAAGGTCCCATAAACAGTCATTCTGATTTACTGGACTATCCTTGGTTATGGGGGGGGGAGCTCTAGTATTCTTTTTGGGACTCCCCTGCCATTTCTTCTTAAACATTTAACTGCATTTTGGTGAGACTGTTTATTTGGCTTTTTGATGAAATTGGATGAAAAATTACAGAATCCCTTAGAAAATTTAGAAAACGGTAACTGAAAAAAAAAAAACCTGGGAGATTCCCCCTGAATTAACTTAACCCTTTCATAATACTTTTTGATGACCTCTGCAGCAAAGGGACCAAAAACAAACCTCTTACCAAAAGGAAGACTTTAAATCTTGTTTTTCACATCATCTGGGAAGCTCTGAGAATGCAGCCAGACAAAACTCCTTAAAAAAAAAAAAGTACCTGTGGTCACAGCCATAGAAGTAGTATTATCATACAGAGTCATATGCACACTATAAACAATGAGTTGTGACCTGTAAGATGGAAAAAAAAACATTTAAAGCAGATTTTTCCTCACAAGAAGAAACTGCAGAGAAAATCTTCATAGTTTCAGAATGAAGTAATGTGAGCCTTACAATTCAATATTCTGAAAATTCATAGATTTCATAGATAGGAGGGGTGGGAGGTTGGCATACTGGTTAAGGTGCTTACCTTAGAAACACAAGGTGCAGAGTTTGAGTCTCACATGGGGTAACTGACTAGGCTTAAAATGGCCCCCCGAGAACAGTTAGTCTAGTACTAATCTATGAAATCTATGCAGAGAAAAATCACAGTTTCAGAATAAAGCAATGTGAGCCTGACAATTCAATATTCTGAAAATCAAAGTTGCAGAAGAATGCACTTTTTCCCAGATTTACCAATAACCTTTCCAAAACTAGAATTGGAATTAACCAAACATTCAGCAGCAGTAGGAGTAACTAAAGCTATAAATTCTGTGTCAGGTATGGGATGTATATAAACTTAAGACTGAGCAACATTATACATTCTATCTGCCCCTTTTTATGGGCACCGGCTGAAGGTCAGGAAGACTGCAAGCAGTGACACACACATCCTCCAAAGCGGACATAACTGGAGGAATGAGTCAAGATTCTGGAAATTCCTTCCGTAACTGAAGGACTGAGAAATCTCATTGTTCTCCCACAGAAAACACTGGCACATTCTGGAAATAGTCTCAGAGACACCCACCCCATCACTGAGAATCAGAAACAGAGCTCTGCTCAGAGTCTGAATAAGAAATCTTGAGGAGAAAACCATGTTATCTGTCCATCTTCCCATCCAGATCTTGAAGGTCTTCAGGAAAAGAAAAAGTACAGTTGTGTACACTTACCATAAATGTAGATGTTCGAGTGCATTCACTGTTGCAATCATTACATCTGGGTAATCTGCTGGCAGGTTGCTCTCAGCCGGCCTGATTAACAAAGTATTGGGTCCTGCGTCGGTTGCTGTCCCTTCTTCAATGATGTCAGGTCGTCAGGGGTATAAAACATGCAGCCGATGCCATTACATCAGTTTTTCCTGCCCCAGATGTCAGGTGCCCCCCCAAATGGGGAGCAAATAAAATTAACACAAAAATATACCTCCAACCAAAAGCAAATACACCAAAAAGGCTTTTAAGCATAGTAAAAGAAAGGAGAGGTATAGCCAGAGAAAAACATGGGGACTGGAGGGAGGGTAACCAGGACTGCAACAGTGAATACACTCGAACGTCTACATTTATGGTAAGTGTACACAACTGTACTATGTTCTTCGTGTTTCACTGTTGCAGTCATTACATTTGGGTAGATTGCCAAAGCTATGGTTGGGAGGAGGAAATTATACAGCATTAGGACCTTAGGACCAGCTATAAGGCCGTGCAAGACAGCAGTGGCAAAGGCAGCTCTGGATTTAGAGAAAATTGGTAAATGATAATGCTTGGTGAAAGGTGGTGAAAGTATGTACAGAACTCCAGGTAGCAGCTTCTAGAATATCCCTGGTAGGAACACCTCTGAGAAAGGGTGCAGAAGGAGATGCAGCCCTGGTGGAATGAGATCCGATCCCCTGGGGGATAGGTTTTCCATTGTGCTTACAGCAGAAATGAATGCAATGGCTTCTCCATTTAGAAATGGTTCGTTTTGAGATAGCCTTCCCTTCTGCCCCAGCAGCAAATGCTACTAGCAATTGTTCAGATTTTCTTTGAAGTTTAGTTCTGTCCAAGTAGAATCTAAGTTGTCTGTGCACGTCCAAGGAATGCAGAATCCATTCCCTTTCTTCTGTGGATTGGGATAGAAGGTTGGCAAATGAATGGACTAATTAAGAGTCACACTGGAAACCACCTTGGGCATGAAGAATGGATTGGTCCTTAGAGATGCCCTGTCCACATGAAAGATGATGAAAGGCTCCACTGCCATAAGGGCCTGTAATTCAGATATCCTTCTAGCTGAAGTGATTGCTAAAAGGAAGGCTGTTTTCCAAGAAAGAAATTTTAAGTCTGCAGTAGCAGCTGGCTCGAAAGGAGGTAGAGTGAGCTTCTCCAAAACAAAGTTAAGGTCCCAGACAGGGGTAGGAGCTCTCCTGGGTGGTCTCAAGTTCTTTGCCCCTCTGAGATGCTGCTTGAGCAGGGGATGAGAAAAGAGGGGTGGTTCTGTGTTACAGTGAGCTGAAATAGCTGAAGCGTGGATTTTAATAGAGGAAAAAGACAGGCCCTTGTGAAGCATCTCAGTTAAGTATTGCAAAATCTGAGGTAAATTGGGCGCTGCTGTGCTCATCCCTAAAGGTTGTTTCCAGGCACAGAATATTTTCCATTTGTCAGCATAAGATTTTCTAGTACTAGGTCTTCTCGCCTCCAAGATGACATCCATCACAGGTTTGCTGAGGGATGCTAAGGGTGAACTTAAGTGATTAGCCAAGCTGCAAGGTTCAATGTTGGGAGCTGAGGGTGTAGAATTTGGATTTCCTGTTGAGACAGCAAGGACGGTGTCTGAGGCATGTGCCAGAGAGATATTTGTGACACACTGTGCAGGAGTGGGTACCAGTGCTGGCGTGGCTAGTCTGGAGCAGTCAAAATCATTCTTGGCTTGTCCTGTTTGACTTTTAGCAGAACTTTGGAGGGCAGAGGCAGAGGGGGAAAGACGTAGACTGATAGGTTTTTCCAGCTGAAGGACAGAGCATCCACCTTCCAGGCTTTTTTGTGGGGAGTCCATGTGCAAAATTTGTCCAACTGGTAGTTCGGGGGGAGGCAAATAGATCTATGTCTGGGCTCCCCCATTTGCTTGTCAAGATGTTGAAAATCCGTGGTTCCAGTTTCCATTCGTGTGGGTCCGTGAGATTTCTGCTTAGTCCATCTGCCAGTGTATTCAATTTTCCTGGCAGGAATTGAGCTTGTAGGTGCACCTGGTAGCTCAAGGCCGTGTTCCACAATGCCATGGTTAGTCTGCAGAGGGGGTAGGAATGTGTACCCCCCCCGTTTATGTACCACATGACCGTGGTTTTGTCCGTCTTTACCATTAGTTGTCCTGGAAGAATGTAGTCCTTGAAGGCTGTCAGAGCATTCTGTATAGCTAACATTTCTTTTTGATTGATATGTAGGTGCATTTGATTTGGATTCCATTTGCCCTGAATGCACTTCCCTGCCAGGTGAGCCCCCCATGCATAGTCTGAAGCGTCTGTAGTTAGGGTTTGGGCGGCAGGGGGTAGTGTGAATGAAAGTACCTTTGTTTTGGTTGCAGGCTTCTGCCCACCATAGGAACTCCAGGCGTAAGCAAGGTATGATGGGATGGGAATCATTGTTTCCAGGCTGTGACAATGTTGACGCCATAGACTTTTTAAGTACCACTGAAGTTTCCTCATATGCAATTAGAAGAATTATGGAATTAGAAGAATGCAGGAGGCCATGAACCCCAAGGCTTGCAGTATTTGTCTTGCAGAAAGCAGGATTTTTGTGGCCACTTGTTTGAAGTAAGTTACCAAATGAATTTGCTTTTCTGGCGTGAGGAAAGCTATCTGGGCAGTTGTATTCAAGCTTGCACCCAGGAATGTAATCTGATGAGAGGGTACCAGTTGTGATTTTGTTTCGTTTATGGTGTACCCCAGAGAAGTTAGAACCCTTGTTACAAACGTCAGATGATTTAGAAGTATGGCCTGGTTTTTCTGCCTGAATTAGACAATCGTCCATGTATGAATATATTTGAATATTTCTTTGCCTGGAAAATGCAATTACTGGAGCCAGGCACTTTGTGAATACCCTGGGCACAGTAGACAAGCCAAAGGGCAGTGCAGAAAACTGGTAATGCAAGTAGCCTGCTCTGAAGCGTAGGTATCTTCTGCACGATTCCCTGATTGGGATATGCAGGTAAGCTTCTTTTAAATCTAGAGTTGCCTACCAGGCATCTTTGCCTAGCATAAGAAGTAACTGGTGAAGAGTCAGCATCTTGAATGTTGGAATGTCCAGAAAGTTGTTTAGAGTAGACTGGCCCAGAATTGGACACCATGATTTTGTCTTTTCTGGGTACAAGGAAAAGCCTGGAATAGAAACAGTGTCCCTTTTCCTCTTCTGGTACCGGTTGAATAGCCCCCATGTTCAAGAGGGAAAGTACTTGTTTTTGAGCCTCTGCCCACTAACTTGGGGGCAGGTCTGGCCACCCGTTTGGTGTTGGCAATGTGTGGAAATGAAATCTGTATCCCTGGGACACTATATTTAAAACCCATTTGTCCTGGGTTACGAGTTCCAGGTTTTTTGCAAGAAGAGCAATTTTTCCCCTCAAAGGTGCGGATAAAAGGTAAGTGCTTGGTAATTTTAAAGGAAAGTCATTGAGACCGTTTACCATAGGGGGGGGGTCTAGTTATTTCCAGATTTGGAGGTGGAGGCCCTCCATTACTTAGTTCTGAGAGTCCCCTGGGACTGAAACTTGGAGCTTTTGGGGTGTCTGGTTGTTTGGCTTGAGAGGATTTGGAAGGAGCTGGAAAGGACCAATTCTTAGTAGGCCAGTGCCTACTAAATCTTGGAGGTTGCACTTGTAAGAAGTCTTTTACAGTTTGCATAGATTTAGCTTTATCTTCCATCTTTTTAAGAACTTCTTCAGCCTTATTGCCAAACAGGCGGTCCTGATTTAAAGGAGCATCTAACAATTTCACTTTAACATGATCAGGCAGAGATTGCTTCTTAAGCCAAGCATGCCTTCGAAGCACAGACCTAGTCACAGCAGCCCTGCAAGAAGCCTCTAAGGAATCAAAACCACATTGCAAAGTATGTTTTCCAACTTGTTCAGCAAAATGCAATAAATCCTGTAAATCTTTATTTCCACACAGTCAGAAATCAACATCATTTTCTGTTTAAGCAGTCCAATAATATGCTGTTGACATTTTAGCATATGAAATTGGCAGTTTAAAGCCCTGATTGCCAAGGTTGCTGAAGTATAAACCTTTTTACCCCATCTATCCAGCGCCCTGGAGTCTCTATCAGAAGGGGTAGGATTTTTAGCAGTAGAAGCCTTAATGCCTTTGGGCCCCTGAGAAATGGTTTCTGGATCCGCAACAGGATTTTTGAAAAGGAACTTGTGTGACTCAGGAACCCTGTAGTATCTGTCAGGTTTACTAGGAGCCGGAGGCAGGGAATCGGGCCATACTGGATTCCAAAAACACATCAACAATGTCTAGTACAGGAGGTATAGCCAAAGGCCTATGCTGAGGTAGAAGGAGGAAATCTCTAAGCCTCTTTTTGATTCAGAAAATTCCTGACTTTCCCAGTGGAAATGCTCCCTTAAGGTATGTAAAGTTCCCCCAAAAGAAAAGTCCTCAGGGGGTGAAGCAGAGGGAATGGTATCCTCTGCATCAAAATCCTCATAAGTAGAGATGGACAAATCCAGGTCATTAGAAGAATCAGAAGAAACAGAGTCCTGATCAGAAGATACATAGTCAAGCTCAGCCCTAGGCCTCTTAGAAAGGGGGTGGGGGGACTACCCCTGATTAGAGTAATAAGATTTTTAGCCATTTTGATCATTTGATTTGTAGGCATAGGGGCCTGAACATGTGGCCTGGGCATCAGTTTTTTAGACATAGATCGAGATTTAGGCCTTAGTATAGTAGGTGGAGTCGGTTTAATATGCAAGTCTGTAGGCCTGAATACACCCACAGAAGCCAGTGACTGCACAGCTGCTCTGGACCCATCCAAGGTAGAGAAATCCACGTGTTCCATAGGTGAAGCATCTCGCAGAATACCGGACTCCAAATGGGTCTCAATAGAAACCTACGAGTCAGAAGTAGCGGGTATCAGGGGCTGCGAAAGCGCCTCACTGAGTACCAGCGAACTGGCAACTGGCTTAGGAGAAGCGTCATTGGCAGTTTTGGACCTCAACAGCCTGTCTCTGTCTTTTTCTTTGCGTTTTTTAGGAATCCCGGTAGTCGGATGGCTAACCGATGTAATTTCTGGATAATTAAACAGAGAACCGAAATATTTAGAGGCAAAAATGCACCGACGACAGATAGTGCGCTGATTAAATAAAGCACAAAACCAACAGCAAGGTACGTCGTGGTCAGGGCCTAGGCAAGGAATACAGTACAGATGAAAATCTTTCTGGAGGTATTTGCTTTCCACAAGTAATGCAATTAACTTTTACTGATATCGGTAAGGAACAAGAAAAGGGGGTACTTAGCTTTAAGTTGAAGACTTCGGTTCTGAAACTCGAAAACGGAAATTTCAGGAGTCGGCCGACCGGCACTTGCGAACTGCTTCTGCGTCAGGCACTGCACGGCAAGAAAGACGGATGTAATGGTGTTGGCTGCATGTTTTATACCCCTGACGACCTGACATCATGGAAGAAGGGACAGCAACCGAAGCAGGACCCAAGACTTTGTTAATCAGGCCGACTGAGGGCAACCTGCCAGCAGATTACCCAAATGTAATGACTGCAACAGTGAAACACGAAAAACATCTACCATATAAGAAAGATCAATAGCCTGAATTAAACCTTGAGCCAGACCCAGTACACTACTCCTGCCTAAGAAATACATAGCTCTCATTTTCTTTTTGACAGGAAAAATGGGGCAAACATAGTTATTAATGGCAGAAATAGCATCCCCAGGGATTAGTACAACATACTGGCCAAACAGGGAACACTGCACACTGAGGGGACCGCCACAACTGCAGAATATGCAGCTAACCCCCAGTCTAACACCAGAGGGAGCCAGGGTAAAAGATGAGTGGTCTGAGGAACCAGCTTTGGCCATAGCACAGTCACCCACCTACAGCTGAGGCAAGTTGCTAGCCTGCTGTGGTGGCAAAAGTTGTTTGCTTAGTTGATCCTTTTTTTTTTTTTTTTTCTGGCTGAAAGAAGGTCTGACCATGGGACCAGTAGTTTGTTCCACAGTCAAGCCAAAAATGGTGACTCTTTCCCAGGGAAACCAGGCTGCGTAAACTAGTAAAAAATTTGAAGATGCTATAAATCACATTTAACTCTCTCAAAACCACAGTAAAAAAGCACTTTAAAACACCTTGCTAGACCGCAAAGTAAAATAATCACATTTTCTCTACAGAAAAATTTTTTTTCAACTACTTTAAACAACTTTTTAAACTAACATAAAAAAGTGTACTCCTGTTTAAAAGTACAGTCTGTGAAATTACAAACTCCTAATTTATGAATACTTTTCTAACGCAAGAAAGTACAACAAAAGAAATTTTTAATATGGAACATTTTTTCCGTAAAGGGAATTTATCTTTATCCGACCAGCAAAGGAACAACACAGGCAGACTGTCAATCCTCAAAAGCCTGCAGAGGAGCTCTCTCCAACAGGAAAGCTCTGAATGGCTCGGCACTCAAACCTGTCTTTTTAGTCAGCTCACCTCGAGCTGACTGTTTGGCTAAGTGGAAGGTGCCCTGAAACTTTGAAAGCTGGCAAGCTACTATATCTTACAGAGGATAATACCCATAGAGCTAAGGCTACTGCAGCAGTAATCAATATGAAGAACATCAAGTATTCTCACTACAAAAGTCAATGGTGCAACACTAAAGTACTGTGCTTCATTGACATTGTACTAGTTGTATGAAAATGATACCTGTACAGTGCAGATACAAAGAGCTTTGCATATCAGAAAATTTCAAACAGTAGCAAAAGCTGTCAGTGGTAAAAGGAATTAGGAAACCAGAAGAACACTTATTTCTACAAAAGAGAATTGTGGATTAAGTACTTGTACACAGACTTCATAGGTCAGGTGGACAAGTTAATTTTAATTTATAATTTCAGTTTACAGACAGCAAGGCATTTATGCTATACAGTGTATATACAGATAAGCAAACAAGACAGCCTCTGAAAGAAATATACAATGTAAAGTCTCCATACTACATAACTCAAAAACAAGAATACAATTTCTCAAAAGTCACAAAGTCTAACTCGCAGAGACATATTTTATAGTTAAAAGAAAATTAAAACATTATCAAATTGTTAATCCACAACCAGCCCTGTCATCGTCTGATTTAGTCAAACAATGTGTACTTCATCCAAAATGGAACAAAACTGCAAAACTGTTTGACAAGTTGCTGAATGTTTTAAATCCAACCAATAATATCAGACTAAAAAACAAGATTCTGCAAAACAATGAAAATGTACATGGTATAAATGGCAGCCAGGAAGCTGCAGGAGATAAATAATTTGATGTTGAAATAAGGCTGACCAATTATGGAGTCACAGAAAAATACACAATTTCAAATTAAAGTTTAAGAAACGAGTGCACAACCCCAATGAACGGAAACAGTTTAAAAATCAAGACTAAAAAATGCACTTTCATGAACTAGTGAGAATGAAATCAGAATCTAGACAATGGGAAAAACTCGGACTAAAAATGCATCAGAGTCACTCTCAGAGAACCTCATTTACATTTAGAAACTTACAAGAGTAGGACAGGACCCCTAGTAATGCCTGTACAATAGACCAAAGTAACAAAGCAAAAACTTATGCAAGGCATATACCACCTTCAGTAAAACAAGCCACCTAGAAATCATGCACCACTATTAAAACAGAACTATAAAATCAATTCAATGGTGGGAAATTATGGGAGCTACTGTCATAAGAATACTCTCCCAGCAAGAAAAAAGCAGCCTCATTACTTTGGCAAGCTAAGACATTTCGTTAACTTCTTCAGTTAAAAGACACAACAGCAGTTCAGATGAAACAAAAAATAAATAAATAAATATCTGCCAGACCTATAGGAAACATGATAAAACTCAATCAAGATCCTAGTAATTAGGGGCCCACTAAAACAAATCATGGATGGCACTCAATGTCAATTATGACGATACTATTAAGTGCAATCAAGATGGACCATCCTTAAATGACACATTATAAAAATGCTTTGCCCCCATGTCCACCTTAGTACTGCTTAAAACAACTAACCCTACACCTTACTTTATTAAAAATCCTTTCCCTAACACTGCCACTACATAAGACTAACACACACGCGCGCGTGCACACACACACACACACACACACACACACACACACACACACACACACACACACACACACACACAAAACCAGTAACTCTCTCCCCTAACTTAACTCCAACTCTAACCCAAAAACAAGCACAGACAGTCCAAGCCCCTACTGAAACCCCCACTTAACTCTTCGGGTAGTACAAACATTCAAAATTCACATGTTTGACAATAACAACGTTCAGCAAAATTAACAAACCTGAAATTTATTGAAAAAAGGATGTTCAATAAATTGCAGGGGACCCATTTTCACTTAGTAGCAAAGCCGAGACAAGAAAAAAATAACTAAACTTGAAAAATATGGCATAAAAACAAATTGGATCCAAATCCCATGTACCATCAAAAGCCAAACTTCCAAATCCAAAAAGTAAAGAATAGGTGAAATCTGTCACATGATCGTGTATGTAATGAAAAATACTTCAGCATTATGTATATAGCATGTTATAACTATTTTCCCCACATATCCATAGGTTCCCTATTACGCCGTCGCAGATACAGGTTGTCGAATGCGTCTTTGTCGAACAGTAAAGCGCGAAAAGGCAAAATAGCAAAGCGGCATTTCAGCGAATTCTTTCCCTCGGAAATAATTTGTTTGGCTGCTTACGCTACTTTGCCTTTTCGGCACTGTAGTCCGATATCTGAGTTCGTATAATTTAAGTAGGGGGGTGTGGGGGGCAAAGCCCCCAATGTTAAGTAATGTTCTACTGTTTGTTTTTGTTTTTATTTTTGTTTCGGAACTGCGATCGTTTTCCATTGGAAAATAATTGCTGTTATGAAATTTCAATGTTGTAAGCTTTCACTTACATGGGGTCGATTATCTGTCGTACGTTCTTCTGAGTGTACGATATGATAATATAGACCCGTATCCATATACTATACTTTTCTTTGTAAAGATGACAGTCACTATGAATCAATATAAATTTGTAATCTAACTTTATTTATTTTACATGTACACATACATTGTACTTTTTGTTGGGGTGAAAGTCTTTGTAATGAATGTAAACTTGTTAATGTCCTTCTAGAGGTTTTCTCCTCGGGCCTCCACTGAAAATGGGCACATACCCAGTCGGACTTCCCAGTAAACAACTGCCAAATAAATAAAAATAAAGCTACTGCTAGGAAAAGCCCCTTAACAATAAATGATGACAGTGTTACATATTTCAAAGGCTTAAAGTCAGTGAGTTTGACTTTAGAGAACTGTAAATTCAACACATACAGTTTAGAGCATTAAGGAAAGAGGCATATCTCCTGACCCCACTTCCCCCTACAAAAAAAGATAAGGCCTAAGGAATGTGCAGGCACCACCCAAGACCCCCAGCAGTTACCCGATGTCTTCCACATGTGGCTAATTAGAGTACAATATTAAGACTTCCCCACAGTCAATGAAAAACTTAAAACCTCACTAGAGGAGAAGCCACCCAACTGGTTTATGCTGAGAATCACTCAAAAACAAAGTAAATGTTTAAGGATGGTTTCCTTCTCATCAGGTTACATCATACTTATAGCCTTAAAAAACAGGTTAAGCTTATTACTGATGCAAATTTTAGTTGGTTTGGGAACTATTTAATAAGACAAGATGGTTTTAAATCCTCCAGTATACTAGCAGATAACTTACAAACTTTAAGAACTTTTCCCCAAAGCAAACAATTAGTAATTATGTGAAGCTGTGACCACCTTCTACAGTACTTCTCTACTGCCCAGACTTGTGCCTCATATTTTAGGTCTATTCTTCACAAAATGTGTAGTTTTCTGGCACATCATTGGGGATTGACTAATGACAGACATCTGAGTTTTAGACTACTTACCCTTCAGAAAACTTATGCTAATACAAAACCTGTTATTCGAGCAACCTTCCAAGTTTATAAGAGCAGCAATTAAAAATCTGTCCCTATTTTTGTGCCTTTGCCTCCCCCATCCCCACCTTCCATTATGTTTTGCTTTGTCTAGGTTTCTTGCACTAAGAGGTTGGCAGGAATGCTTTCGACTACATTTATATGGGCACAAGTTCGCTTTAAGCAAAGAGCAAGGCAAACTTTATCAACAAACTACATCCAAGACTAAAAAATACTGTAACCTTAGTGACCACTTTAAGATTTTGTAATTTTGTACACATTAGACTTCATATCAAGGCATGGGCGGCCACGGTGGTGCAGCGGTTAGCGCTGCTGCCTCACAGCAAGAGGTTCTCCGGTTCGATCCTCAGCTGGGGTGCCTTCTGTGCGGAGTCTGCATGTCCTCCCTGTGGTTGCGTGGGTTTCCTCCGGGTACTCCGGTTTCCTCCCACATCCCAAAGACATGCTGTAGGTGGACTGGACACACTAAATTAGCCCTAGGTGTGAGTGTGTGCATGTGTGTGCCTTCTGTGGAAGGTTGGGTGCCGGGCTGGCAACTCGACACCGTAAAACTCCATTGCCAATCATGAGCGGACAGGTGATCCACTGTGGCGACCCCTAACCGGGAAAAAAGCCGAAAGAAGAAGAAGACTTCATATCAAGGCATGCAAAATAGTGTAAACAAGTAAAAAGCAGATGGGCTGCAAAATACATAACTAGACAACCATAGCCCAAAACTAAAATAGAGATTTTTCATCATAGCTTGAATTTGCTGCAGTACCAATGTCTCTGTCCTACTTTAAATGGTTAATTGTTCCTACTTCTCTGACTGTCTTAGGCAAGACCATCTTCTAAAATAACATTCTTAGATTTTGTTACTAACCATCTCAGACAATTTATTAAAGGTGTTTCAAAAAAAGGTTATCACTGAACACACTGGCAAACATACATCAACAGAAAAGAAAATCCATGTTACTGTAACATTTTTTGCATTTACATACTTTACACACCACATATCTTTTCTCATCTTTTCTTACCTTTTCTTTCCTTGTAACTATCATCAGTCCAACATTACACAAATTGTTGAATTCCTGCCTTCCCTTCACTCCTTATGAACATTGTTCTGCATGTACTGTTCCCACAGTATCAATTTATTTCTATATAGCTTGCTCCTATCCCTTTTCAAAAAGGTCTCTTACAGTAATTTTATTGCTTTTAGATTAATCAATACTTTGATACAGCTGGCTTAGACTATGTGAGACAGCATTTTTAATCTGTATTTGAATGTTATGATTGAAAGAGTAGCTTATCCAGTCTGTTAAAATTACAGATCCAAACCACATTTCAACCAATGTATGCAGCCAGTAATTAAATGGCTGATACCATATATATGCAAAAGCACCAACTATTGTCAGTAACCATACTTAAAACTCTTTATTGCCTTGTAGTATACACTTTGTGACCATACCTCTCAACCGTACAGAAAACCTCGGAATTTACTGGTTTTGAGAGCAAAATAATGAGGTGCCACGAATTTCCGAGTGGCCCCTTCAATTCATGATTTCTTTTTTAATTTTATTTACAGTACAGATGACATCATCACCATCGTATCCCACAACGTCATCAATATGCAGGGGATTGCATGATGATGTCAGCTGTACTTTAAAACTGTTGGACGCTTGGGGACTTGGCGGGAGATTTCAAAAAAAAATAAATAAATAAATAAACTTCAGTTGTTTACACCCACAGCCTACTCTTGACTTGTGGTACTACAGCAGCCCAGCAGCCAACCAGTGAGGACATTGCATCAATGTGATGATGAACCTGGGCCCCATGAAGACTACTGTAGCTGCAGTAGCCACGATCTGCCTCCTAAATGTTTCTTGTCTGGTAGTGGTACTACGGTAGAGGTTCAGTTAACTTGCCCCAGAGTCAGAGAGGCTCTTCAAAAGTTTGGATGTTTATGAAATCGAGAAAGGTAGGTTTAGTCATTTTTTTTTTTTTATTTGCCTTTTTCCTGTTTTTATGGCAGAGTGCTGGATTTGGTTTGTTACACAATAAATATTTGTTTCATGTTGTACTGGATGGACTCGATCACAGAGTAACAAGAAACGAAAATAGAAGTTATGTACTTACCATAACATTCCATGTGAGTTGTTTATCTCGCCTTTATTCTCACTGATGGGTTGGAGCCGATCCTCGGCACCGACACGGCCGATAGCAAGCTCAAGGTTTGCCAGCAACTCGAGACCAGCCCCTTATCCCACCATGCACTGCTAGAATTACCTCAGATCTTGTTTGCTGCGAATAATAGTCTATACATATATACAACCTATACATACTCTATTATATACATCTACGAAGAAGAGTACCCAAAGGGAAAGAGAAATATTGAATAACCAGGATGGCACTAGCCTCTAAGTCAACAGTCAGCCAGGAGGGGGAAGGAGGGAGGGACGTGAGAATAAAGGCGAGATAAACAACTCACATGGAACGTTATGGTAAGTACATAACTTCTATATGTGAAGTTGTTAATCTCGCCGATTATTCTCACTGTTGGGTAGCGTCCCTAGCACCCTCAACCCTGGGTGGCTTATGGGAGTATGTTCTTCAGTACTGTAGAACCAAAGGAAGACCTGTCCCTAGAAGCCTTATCTACTTTGTAATGTGAGATAAAGGTATGAGGGTTAGACAAAGTGGCTGCAGCGCAAATATAGTCAAGGGGCAATTTAGCTTGAAAAGCAGAAGAGGTAGAGACAGCTCTGGTAGAATGAGCTTTTGGTTTGTGCGTTAAAGGCATGTTCACATTTTCATAAACAAAGGATATACAATCGGATAACCATTTAGATAAGGTTGTTTTAGCCACTGGATTGCCTTTTCTTGCTTCTGAGAAGGCTACAAAAAGTTGATCTGATTTCCTAATATCCTTAGTTCTGTCAAGATAAAATCTGAGCTGTCTGTGAACATCAAGTTTGCGCAGCATATATTCTAAGTTGTAGAGTGGTGGGGAAGAACACTGGTAGTTCAATGACCTGATTGATGTTTGACTCGGAACAGACTTCAGGTAAAAATGAGGGGTTCGTTCTGAGAGATACTCTATCAGCATGGAAGATCATGTAGGGTGGTCTGATGGATAATGCTTGAAGTTCTGACACTCTGCGGGCAGACGTAATGGCCACAAGAAAAATTGTTTTCCACGATAAGAATTTTAAAGCACAAGAAAAAGCTGGTTCAAAGGGAGGAAGAATAAGTTGAGACAGCATAAGGTTTAAATTCCAGGGAGAAAAGGGAATTTTGATCAGAGGTCTCATATGAAGAACGCCTTTAAGGAAGGTTTTGGATAATTTATGAGCCATCAAGACCAAGGTGAAAATTTGAGATAGCAGCTAACTGAACTCGAACTGTAGCAGCTGCTGCCCCTTCCTTAAAAATTTTTGTCAAAAATTCCAAGATCGAAGATAGCGGAGCTCAAAAAGGGTCAATGTTCTGTGCGTTGGCCCAAATTGAGAACCTTTTCCATTTGCTGCCATACAATTTCCTGGTAGATGGCTTGTGAGAGGACAAGAAAATCTGTCTTGTATCTTCTGAAATTGAATGAAGCCTGGCAATTAGGGGAAGTGGATTAGCCAAGCAGTCAGTTTCAGGGACTGTAGAGAAGGATGAAGGTCCCCTGACGGGTGCGTCAGAAGGTCCGGAACTGGGTCCAGGATCCATAGATCCTCCAACAGATGATGGTGAAGAAACGGAAAACAAATCTGTTGAGGCCAGTAGGGGGCTATGAGTATAACCTTCCTTCCCATCGATTTTGCTTTCTGTAGAAATCTGGGTATTAATGGGAAGGGTGGAAATGCCTAAAGGAGACCGGGGGTCCAATCGTGTAAAAGTGCATCTCTCGGGGGATGACCGAGAGGTGGTATCAGGGCAAAGTAACTTCTGCATTTTGAATTGATGTGGCTGGCAAAAAGGTCGTAGCAAGGCTGGCCACATTTGCGGAAAATCAACTCCGCAACCTGTTGATTGAGAGATAATATTGCCCTGCTTAGCTTGTCTGCTATGACGTTGGATTTCCCCGGGATGTGCGTTGCTAACAGAAAACGCTGGGACGACACAGCCCACTGCCAAACCCTGAGGGCTTCTCGACAAAGGGGGAAAGACTTGGTTCCACCCTGCTTGTTCAAGTACCAGACTACTGACATGTTGTCGGTCTGAATTGCAATAGTCCCTATAGGGAGGGAGTCCTGAAAGTACTGCAACACCAGAAGTACCGCTCTCAGCTCTAGAACATTGATGTGCAGATGTGATTCTTGATCTGTCCATGTGCCTTGGGCAGTGTTTCCCTGAAAATGCCCCCCCACCCTATCAGGGAAGCGTCCGTGGTCACAGTGGCTACTGGGGGGGGGGGGGACAAAGGGTCAACCACCACTGAAGGTGTCTCCTGCAAGAATCCGTGATAAGAATCATGTGGTGCATTGATAGTTTCTGGTAAGACCACTGAGTGAAAAGAAGCCACTGAAGGATTCGCATATGCATCCTTGCGAGTGGTATAGCCAGGATTGCTGCCGCCATCAAACCCAGTATTTTCAATACCTCCGCTGCTGTAGCTTTGTTCTTTGACACCAGTGAGCTGACGTTTTGGTGAAGAAGGGAGACTCTTTCAATAGGGAGACGTAGAGTGGTGGTTGAGGTATCTAACTCTGCTCCTATAAAAACGGTATGCTGAGATGGCGATAAGGCAGACTTTTCGAAGTTGATCGTAATGTCTAATTGATGGCAGAGTGTCAGTGTGTATTGTGTTGCCTGAGTCAATTGATGCCTGGTGGTAGCGGTGAGGAACCAATCGTCTAAGTATGGAAACACCTGGAATCCTAGATGTCTCAGGTGAGCCGTGACGACTGCCATGCATTTGGTGAACACTCTGGGAGCTGAAATGAGACCAAAGGGCAGGGCTTGAAACTGGTAATGATTGGCTCCCAGCCAGAAGCGCAGATGATCTCTGGAGCGTCTGTCCATCTTTATGTGATAGTAGGCGTCCTTGAGATCTATGGAGCACATCGAATGGACTGAAGCGTGACCATTCGGAACTTCTCTTTCTTTAGAACCTGAGTCTGTTGAGGTCCAAGATAGGTCTCCAGTCCCCTATTTTCTTTGGTACCGGAAAGAATCTTGAGTAAGTTCCGAATCCGACTTGGTCTGCTGGGACTGGTTGGATGACTTTTTTTCTAGCAATCTGTGGACCTCTACGATTGCTTGTTCCCTGAGATTGGGTGGAACATCTGGGATTTTTTTGATAGGAATGGGAGGGGTAAAGAATGGTACGAAATATCCTCTGGAAATGATGCTTTGTACCCAAGTATCCAATGTTATGTTTATCCAGGCTTCTGGGTACAAAGACAAGCGACCCCCGACTACCTCCAGAGCTGAACAGTCGGGCCCCCTTTCAGGAGTGCTGGTTGGATTGACCGGAGAACTGACTCCTGTCACCCTGTTGCTGCGGACCCCCTCTGCCACGGGGGCGGCGTCTTCTGTTATAACCCCCTCCTCTGCCTCTAGAGGGGGTTTCACCTTGGGTGTTGTGAAAGGCTGCTTGAGTTTTTCGGAACCACATTCCCCCCCCCCCCCAGGGCCCTTGGGGAAGGGCCGAGTAGGAGTGGAAAAGCGGACCCCAACGGCAGATAAAGTCTTGTCTTCCTGTTCACACCTGGTTAAAGTTTCCTTTACTTTGGGCCCAAACAGTGATGAGCCATCAAATGGGGTATTAATAAAAGAAAACTTGAAGGGTTCCGCAAAGGAACAGAGACACATCCAGGCTTGTCTGCGAAGAGCAATGCCCAAACTAGCGTCTCTACTCGAACCATCAGCTGCATAGGATATGAGACGCATGGACGAGTTCACTACTGAGTTAAGGGTAGCGAGCTGGGCTTCGACTTTGTCGGCCACTCCTGCAGCTACTATACCCTGGAGAGCATCTCCTAGCTCTTTCAGGAGATCTCAATGTAGTCTTGTAAAATGGGTCAAGTAGTTCAATGATTGCAGAGAAAAAGTCGTTGAACTAAACATGCGCTTCTCATATCTATCCATAACCCTAGAATCTCTGTTAGGGGGATGGATAGAAGAGGATGTCTCAGATACTTCCGTTTTGGTGGCTGCAGCCACCACCATGGCATCCACAGGCACTCCTTTTGTCAAAAAAGGTTTATCAACTGGGGCAGATATGAATTTATTGGGTCTACGAGGGACAGGTTCCATGGCCTCCGGTGACTCCCACGCCTTACGAGAGATCAGATCCATGAGCTCGTTGTAAGGCGGAGACACCCAAGAAGTGGAAGGTTGAGACCCAAAAGCCTTCAAGAGTACAGACTCATCCTCAGTAGGGGTCTTGGACTGCCAGTCGCCCCTCTGACTAAGGATCTCTAGTATATCTGCAAAAGAGATAGCCCCAGAGAGGGATCGAGGGGACCCTTCTGACTCATCTAAGTCCATGTCAGATGTCAAAGACTCCTGTGGGGAGTCTAAGTGCCTCTTCTTGCACAGTCTCTTTTTGGGCACCTCCTCACTGGGGGGGGGGGGTCTGGGGAGGTCTCAGAAGAGCAGGGGACACCCTGTGGGAGTACTTGAGGCTCAGGGTCTCTATGCTTAGAGGGGTCGGTAGATGCAGATGTAGACACAGGAGCTTGAGGGGAGAGGGAAAGCTGAGCCGATGCTGATGTTGTCTTTGGAGACAAAACTCTCCTCATAGCATCGAAGGAAGCATGGCTCTGACGAGGAGGAGTGGACAGACCCGAGAGTACCGTACGATCCTCCCGCACCGAAACCCTGGGCTCCGAGCCTGAGGTAGGAGCTGAGCTCATCCGAGCCAAAGCCCCGAGAGGGAGAGTCGGCACTGACAAGTTGGTGCGACTATCCTCCCCAGACCCGACTGGAGAGCGTCGGCTCCTAGAGCCCTCGGTCGGCGCCGAGGACATCCGAGTAGATGGAGCCGATAACCCCGGAGCGGATATCAGCTCCAAGGGTCCGACCACCATCGGTTCGATTTCCCTCTGCTCCGAGAGTCCAGTACGGCCCGGAGGAGAAGTAGACAAGTTTGGTTCCATGGTCTCCGGCACTGACAAGCTGGTCGGGGCCGACAACAATTTGTCAAGTCCTGGTGCCTGTAAAAGCTTCTGCACTAGCCGATCCATGTCCAAATCCGAAAGGCTGACTGAAGACTGAAGACTTAGCTGAATGCACCAAAGGTGCTGACTGGAGCAGAGGTGAAGAAGGAACTTCAGAGACCAGCTCCAATACTGAGAGCTGGCTCTGAATCAAAGGTACACTCGGCTCCGATGACTGTGGAACCGATGACCCTCCTTCTGAAATTTTAGCCTTTTTGGATACCTTATCTGAAGACTTGGATTTTGAAGATTTGGAAGACGTACTAACACCTTCATGGCTATTCAAAACCTTTGAAAAAGATTGCTGTAGCAATCCTCTGTCTATAAGTTTCCTCCTTCTCTCCAAGAGTACTCTTGAAGAGAAGGAGTGACAAATGCTACAGGTGTCTTGGAGGTGCTTGGCCCCTAAGCAGTAGACACGCTGAATATGTCCGCCAGTGATGGACATCTTCTGCCCACAATCTGGGCATATTTTAAAACCCGATTTGGGATGGGATTTCTCCCTATCCTCTGACATACTGAGAGAAAAACATTAAATAGATTCACAAACAACTAAGCCCAACCCGGGCACTATCTACAACAATAATATATATATATATATATATATATATATATATATATATATATATATATATATATAAAATATATAAATAAAAATATAATACAAATATGGGACTAAGAGTCCCACAGAAAAAAAACCTAACTACTAAAGGGATTAACAGTAGGAAAAGGGGCTAAAGGCCCACACAAACTAAAAAGCCAACAAGTCCCTAATTTAAAACAATTTAAACTGTCTAAACTATCTAAAAATAATGGAACTAACACACACTACATAAATATATGAAAAAGGAAAACTTTTTAAAAACCTGCTGTTAATTCTGTTTCTAAAATGGTCCGAGCTATCTGGACCACCGAGATCTCTCTTGCCACGGCAAACTAGATCTGAGGTAATTCTAGCAGTGCATGGTTGGATAAGGGGCTGGTCTCGAGCTACTGGCAAACCTTGAGCTTGCTATCGGCCGTGTCGGAGCCGAGGATCAGCTCCAACCCATCAGTGAGAATAATCGGGGAGATTAACAACTTCACATCTTGTGGTTTACTTTTGAGATATTTATGTTTTATTAACCTGTGTACAGTAGATTTCAGTTTTTACTACTTGCAGTTGAAAAAGTTTTCAGAGCTCATCTCTCTGATGTAGAGATTTGTTCCATTTCTTCCATCTACTGTCTAGCGAGTTATTGCATTAAGGATGAGGAGTGACTTTTTGATGCAGACTGCAGTAGTTCGGTATGCAGGTCTATGTGCTTTTCAATTCAGTGTATCATGCCTAGGCAGGTTAAAAGATGCATTTTATTACTTTGCACAGCATAATGTGTTTTTTTTCTCTCGTTGTGGGTAAAGATACACACCAATGGTATAATATCTGTGCATACGAAACATTTTTAGCATAAGTAGATGGTAAATACACTTGATGTTACTGTCTGCCGATTGTATTGTTTTAAATAAGCTCACACAAAATGTGCACTAAGTGGTACCCGAGTGCACGCTGGTATATAGCATTATCGCTGATGTCTTGAACAAATAACCTTTACCTGTTTAAAATAGAGAAGTGTAACAGTTTTATCATTTGTACATGAAACGGGTGCTAAATGGAGAACGTAATGTAGTAGTGATATAAAGACTGCCAGAGAGAAGCAAGTATCAATAGTTTGCACAACAGTATAATATTAAAGTGGTTGAAAAGTAGCAAGGATTGTGGGGAAATGGTTTCATTAACAAAAGTTCAGTAACCGAGACGGACAGAGTAGAGGTGAGTATATGGCATTCATTCGTACTGTATAGTCAAGTGATACAGAAAGCTTATCAAGATGCAATGTGATAGATGCTTCGAGGTAGAATGCTGTCACGTTCGGGTGTAGCAAAACTGCTGTCAAGGCAAATTACTCTCAAGGCAGGAGCAGTAGTAGGGCTGGAGTGTGAAGAGGTATGTTGGCATCCCACAATTCTGTCATGGTGGGTTACATAATTATTTATGCAAATTTTACATTAAAAACTGTCCAGATCTTTGGCCACTTGCAGTGACCCCTTTTGTCCAGATTTTTGATGTTTCCAGGTTGGGAGGTGTCTGTGACCTGCCCAATTACTTTTTTTTGGTAAGGTCACAACGTTTGACATGAAGTTACACCTCCTATCATGCACAATGTCACAGATTATGAGCAGAAAAAGTAATGCAATATCCAAGGCTTCAACAGATGTTAGATGACTGCATTAAAAAAAAATTGGGAAAAATCTACTTTTATTGGTACATGGTACTCCTAGGGTTATATTTTGAAGGGAAGGAAAGTAGAGAGTGCTAAGAAAAAAAAAAACAACACTTGGATGCAGCTGTCTTACAAACTCAATGCAAACAATTTGGTTCTTAGAAATAGTGCAGGTACTGTATAATAATTCAGTATTTCAGCAGGATGAAGAACTCAAAGGCAGTTTACATACAGCATATGCTGAAAACTGGCATGCAGAGTGATAACATTCTTAAGAAACATGCTGTCAGCACAAATACACTGTGTACAGTTATGAAAATACATTTCATATAGTGATAGAAAGGTTATTCTGGTAAGACATAACTTAGTTATAGCTCATTCACAAGTACAAGCTCTACAACTTAACACGACTCAAAAATTAAAACAAAGGTCGGAAAGAACATACTGGCTATCTTAATGATGACAGTTGCTCAGTGACTAGGATTCAGAGATGTGCATTATGGCTCTGCTCTTACTGGTGAATATCTGATGGTCATAACTAATGATTACATTAAACATATGGTTAAAGAGACAATTTCTTACACATCCACAAATGCTGTTATTTCAATCACTGGTAAAGTATTCTCTAAATCTGGCATACTCAAAATTATGAGAAATAAGAATCCACTATATAATGAATGGACAGCAATTCAATGAATTTCCAAACGCATGAACTTTATGCCTATAAGAATAACAAATTTATGGCTAAAGCCAAATAACTACAGTAAACTCTCAGTTAACTGGAACTCAAACAACCACTAAAAATACATAAGTAAATACAGTACAATGTTCACGTGTTGCACTTTGTCGCGCCCCCCCCCCCCGAAACATTTCTTATGTTTTTAGAGTTTTAAAAAGGAAGACAGGAATAAATTCCCTCTCTCCCCAACCTAAGAACAAATCAAACCAAACAAATAGTATAGGGTACAGTATTAGTCAGGCCTATTTTTAATAGTAACTCAAGCAACCAGAAACTACAGTTATCCGGCACCTACTAATTCCCATGGGTGCCGGTTAACTTAGAGTTTACTCTATCGGGAAAGTGATGACAACAACATACATACAACACAGGGATCCCATAATAGTACTTTCAATTTATCCAGTACATGCAGATCTCCGTAGACTGTATGACAACAGCTTGCATTAACTTACTCAAAACTGATTTCCTTATTTTTCTTTTTTTCAGCATAAAAGCTTGAGGAACAGATTGTCACATGATACCTGATCACTACAAGTTGTTGAGACTTATTTTGGTTCATAGTTCATCCAATTTTGTGTACTCTGATGTCAATGGCTAATGGAGAAACAGAAATCATTTTTTACATTGTTATAATCAAATCACTGTTTCACACAGCTGAGGAGGCCTTAGAGTGACAGAAGTGACAAAGTGGATGAGCTCAGTCTCTCAAAACTTCAAGATTAAGGGATCGTTCCTGACCTCTGATCAATATTCACATGAAGTAGATACGCTTTCCATGTCAGCCATGGGATCATGGACTTCCTTCCTGGTACCCTGGTTTCCTCCCACTGCCCAAAAACCGGCTGGTTGATTGACCATCTTAAAGTGCACATATCTTGCATTTCCCCATTGCCCTCATGGTCCAGGTCATGACTAAATAGGTCAGTGATGATTAGTTCATTTAGCTGGTTATTAAATTAAAACAAAAAAGGTGGGGGCGCCTTGTCTCTCTGCAAATTCACTTAGTTTAATTTTTGCTCCTATGCACAACTCACGGCATTCCTTCAATACAAACATTTTTTTTTTAGTTACATGTCAGTTTTCATGCTCAAATATATGTTTGTTCATTTCAGACACAGTAGACCCATAAAGGAACACCTTATAACACAACAAAACAACCCACCCACCACCACACAAATCCAAAAGTCCTTCCTATTTTGTCCTCCCCCTGCCCCACAATGGGGCTAGTACTGACAATGCCACAAGTAATGACACTGGTAATAAAGGTAAAATTAAAGAGAAATCTAACACTATATTCAACGTTTATATATTTAAGGGACTTGCAAGATGGCTTCACACTGATCAACAGCTTAACTTGAACTCTCCCAGTGTGAAAACAGAAACTGAGAAAAAGGAGTGCTAGCAACTTTTTTTTGCAGGGGGGGGCTAAAATTAAGTTACTGCTTAGCAAGTACAATACCTGGATGCCAGCAAAGAAAAAAATTACAAAACCTTAAAAAAAAAAAAAATAACCAGAAAAGGTGAAGAGAAAAACATCCTCTGGGAAGGATTCTGTAGGTATTCCAATGAAAAGCAGTTCAAGCTTCAGCCTTAGATCAAGAGATGGCTTCCAGTAATTTAGAGAAAAAAATAAATCAAATATACACATCAGTGATTAAAATAAATGAAGCACTGAGGTAATATATCAACTCAAAACAACAAAAAGCAGGAAAATACAAGAAGCTTTAACTAGTTGATCAGACAAAATGATAAAACTGCAAAAAATATGTTGAAATGAAGAAAAAGATGGCTGAGTATTAGGCTTCTCAAAAAGCGCTGATTCAAAAAAACAGTAGAGTTAGAAGACAGTGCTCAGCGGTGGTGGTGCTGCGGTAGCGTTGTCGCCTCACAGTTAGACGTTGCCCGTTCGATTCTCAGTTAGAGCGTCTTCTGTGTAGCGACATGCGTGAATGGGCGTTCCTTCATTGAAGGTTGTGTGTTAGGCCCGGCAAGCCAGTACATAAAAAACTGCCAATCATTAGCAGAACGGAGTTCCGCTGTGGCGACACAAACAAACCAGTGAAACAGGAAGGAACAGACTGTATTAATTTTATAAAAGCACAACTAAGCAACTGGACTGGTGCTCCACAGCAGGATTTTTTTTAACTGAAAGGACACAAGAGTGTATTATTCCAAACCTGGCCATGACATACATTAGTAAAGATGCAATCATACCAGCAGAAAGAGGTGATCTTTACAAAACTGTAAAATAAGGTAAAATATTAAAAAACACAGACAGCAGAGTGTTTGTAGAAAATGATTATTCATTGTACACCAGGAAGAAGATAAGCAAACTTCTCCCAGCTATCGGGGGAATGTCGAAGTAGGTGTGAGGTTTAAGCTGCTGAATCCTGCACTCTTCAGAGTATTTCTCCTGGAAGATTTCATTTTTTGATGCAGAACAGGCTAAGAAGGAAAAACAGTTATCCAACAAAAAATGAACCAGCAAGAAGGGGACTCTACTTTTCATTCTTCTGACAGTAAGGTTTATAGAGAGACTTTGCATGTAAAACTTTTCCCAAAGTTCCAAAGAAAAATACTTGACAGAGAAAGAAAAAACACTGTTCTTGACTAAACCAATCAGGAGTTCCTAGGACTTGAACCAGAGCCTGCACCTGGGGGATGAAGATGAACAGGGCTTTACCAGAAAGGCTCATCCAGACTCTGCTACACTTTGCTGTGAAAGGAAGGCCAACAACACAAATTACTGAATACATTTGACAGACTATAAAGCATCAATCACATTTGTGAATTTTGGCTTAACAAGAAAGTTGCTGAAAACAGACTGGACTTTTGCTGACTCTGTTAAACATGTGGGTGGACTATAAAGCATATACCCCACTTTATGTTGTCATGACTTAGAATGGTATTAAAAGAGGAAAAATTAAGTACAACAATAAAAACAACAAACCGGATGAACAGCTGGAACTGGTAAGTTAAATAATGTAATAAAAAAATGACCAGGTAGCTCGAACAACAAAACTTTTTATTTCATTCAATTAAAACAGGTTAACCGCTTTCTTCAATTAATGACATCCTCAGAACCATTCATAAAATATACCAGTAAGTACAACAAATAAAAAGCCTGAATTTTGATAATTCTATACAAAAATATCCAATCATAGTCTAGAAAAACACCTTTCAATCACTGGTAAGTAAGAAAAAAAAATCAACCAATGCATTTGAAAGTAACAATGAATATTCACGACACAAACTGGATGAATACACCTTCTAATCACAAACAGGTTTTAAGAAATCTCACCAAATGAATAAACCCTCCAATCACAAGTATGTACGAGAAATATCCACCAGTGTTGTTTAAGGCTGCATTAAAAATGCATGAAATGAACCAAAAAGGGTGATCGTGTAGTTACAATAAAACATTCATGTGAAGATCAAAACAAAATCAATAAATCCCAATAAAAAGAAGTTATGTACGTACTTACCATAACGTTCCATGTGAGTTGTTCATCTCGCCTTCATTCTTACAGATGGGTTCAGAGCCGATCCTCGGCACCGAGTCGGTCTACTACAAAGCTCGAGGTCTTCAAATAGCTCGAGGCCAAGTCCCTATTCCATGATGCACCTAGAGTTACCTCAGATCTTGTTTGCTGCATATAGTAATACCATATGTCATTCTATCACTCCATAAGAGAAAGTAATGAAGGGTTGAGCAACCAGGAAGGATCCAGCATCTCGGTCTTCTAAAAGCCAAAAAGTGGGTGGAAGGGAGGGAAGTAAGAATGAAGGTGAGATAAATAACTCACATGGAATGCTATGGTAAATACATAACTTCTTTATGTGAAGTTGTTCTATCTCACCGTTCATTATTACAGATGGGTAGCGTCCCAAGCACCATCTATCTCAGGTGGCTCTCGGGAGTATGTTTTTCAGGACAGTAGACCCAAAAGAGGCCCTATCAACTTTGTAATGAGTGATTAAGGTATGAGGTCTTGACTAAGTGGCTGCTGCACAAATGCTATCAATAGGAAGTCTGGCAGAAAAGGCAGAGGATGTAGAAACTGCTCTGGTTGAGTGAGTCTTGTAAGGGCATATTGGCAGCTGAATAAGCAAATGTGATACAATCAGATAACCACTTAGACAGAGTTGTTTTAGCCACTGGCATACCTTTCCTGGAGGCTGAAAAGGAAACAAAAAGCTGTTCAGATTTCCTAAAAGTAAAATCTGAGCTGTCTGTGAACATCAAGTTTGTGCAGCATGTATTCTAGATTGTTGGAGTGATTGGGGAAGAAAACTGGCAAATCAATAAGTTGATTAAGATTAGTTTCAGTGCAAATCTTAGGCAAAAAGGAGGGGTTTGTTCGAAGTGAGAGACTGTCAGCATGGAAAATCAAATAAGGAGGCTTAATGGACAAGGCTTGAAGCTCTACTCTGCGGGCAGAAGTAATAACTACTAAAAAGATAGTCTTCCATGACAAAAATTTGAGGTCACATGAGGAACCTGGTTCAAATGGAGGAAGGATAATGCGGGAAAGCATAAAATTTAGATTCCATAGGGAATAGGGAGATTTCACAGGTGGTCTGAGATGAAAGGTCCCTTTGAGAAAGGCTTTGGATAATTTGTGTAACGTAATATTCAGTCCTTCAAATCCAAGATGAAAATTAGAAATGGCAGCAAGCTGAACATGAACTGTTGCTTCTGCAGCTCCTTTGTTGAAAATCATAGTCAAGAACTCTAAAATGGAGGGCATAGGGGCTTGGTAAGGATCAATATTGTTTTTAGAGGCCCATATAGAAAATGTTTTCCATTTGCTAAGGTATAGCTTCCTCATAGAAGATTTATGAGAGGATAAGAAAATTTGCTTCGTCACACTGGAGAGGTTATGGAACCTGGCTATGATGGGAATTGGAACAGCCAATATGTCAGCTTCAGGGACTGCAGAGAGGGATGAAGTTCCCCAGAAGAGTGCATCAGAAGGTCCTGAACCAAGGGTCCTCCAAAAAATGAAGTTGAAGGAAGGGGAACCAAATCTGACGAGGCCAATGAGGGGCTATTAGAATGATGGTCCTTCCCAGGGTTTTTGCTTCCTGTAGAACCTTGGGTATCAACGGGATTGGTGGAAATGCACAGATGAAACCCGAATGCCAATCATGATCCCTTGGGGCTTCTCCTGGAGGGGGAATCAGGGCAAAGTAGCTTCTGCATTTCGTGTTCGTGTGACTGGCAAAATGGTCACAGCAAGGCTGGCCCCACCTGTGGAATATCCTGTCCGCTATTTCTTTCTTGAGGGACCACTCGTGGGGCAACAAAATTGCTCTGCTCAGCTTGTCTGCTATCACGTTGGAATTCCCAGGGATGTGCGTTGCTAACAGAAAGTGCTGGGTGGATATAGCCAACTGCCATACTCTTAGGGCCAACCTGGTTCCTCCTTGTTTGTTTAAGTACCAGACCACTGACATGTTGTCTGTCTGAATCGCAATCGTACCCAGAGGAAAAGCATCTTGGAAGTACTGCAATGCCAAAAGAACTGCTCTCATCTCTAGGACACTGATATGCAGGTGTGTCTCTGGATCGGTCCATATGCCTTGAGCTGTCCTTCCCTGAAAATGCCCCCCCACACACTATCAGGGAAGCATCCGTGGTCAATGTGGCTGCTGGTGGGGGTAAAAACTACAGTTGTATACACTTATCATAAATGTAGATGTTAGAGTGTATTCACTGTTGCAGTCATTACATTTGGGTTATTTGCTTGCAGGTAGCCCTCACTCGGCCTGATTAACAAAGTCTTGGGTCCTGTGTCGGTTGTGGTCTCTTCTTCCGTGACGTCAGGTCGTCAGGGGTATAAAACATGCAGCCGACGTCATTGCATCAGTTTTTCTTGCCCCAGATGTCAGGTGCCCCCCTAATGGGAAGCAATTAAATCTATAAATATACAAGGTTATACCTCAAACAAAAAAGCAAATACACCAAGAAGCTTTTAAACATTGAAAAGGAGAGATGAGGTATAGCCAAATGAAGTCAGGGGACTGGAGGGAGGGTAACCAGGACTGCAACAGTGTATACACTCGAACATCTACATTTATGGTAAGTGTACACAACTGTACTATGTTCTTCGTGTTTCACTGCTGCAGTCATTACATTTGGGTAGATTCCCAAAGCTAAGGATGGGAGGAGGAATTTAGATAGCATTAGGACCACCTACAAGGCCCTGCAAAACTGCTGTGGCAAAGCCAGCTATGGATTTAGAGAAAATTGGCAAATGGTACTGCTTGGTAAAAGTATGTACAGAACTCCAGGTAGCAGCTTCTAGGATGTCCCTGGTAGGTAAGCCTCTAAGAAAGGCTGTAGAGGTAGATGCAGCCCTGGCTGAGTGGGATCTGATCCCCTGTGGGATAGGTTTTCCATGGTGCTTATAGCAGAAATTAATGCAATGGCCTATCCATCTGGAGATAGTTCACTTTGAAATAGCCTTCCCCTCTGTCCCTGCAGCAAATGCCACCAGCAGTTGTTCAGATTTCATTTGAGGTTTAGACCCGTCCAAGTAGAATCCAAGTTGTCTGTGCACATCTAAGGAGTGCAGTATCCGTTCCCCTTTGTTCTGTGGATTAGAAAAGAAGGGAGGCAAATAGACTGATTAAAGGCCACACTGGATACCACCTTTAGCATGAAAGAGGGATTGGTCCAGAGGGACACCCTGTCCGCATGAAAGATGATGAAAGGCTCCACTGCCATAAGGGCCTGTAATTCAGATACCCTTCTTGCTGAAGTGATGGCTAAAAGGGAAAATGTTTTCCAAGAAAGGAATTTTAAATCTGCAGAAGCAGCTGGCTTGAAAGGAGGAAAGGTGAGTTTCTCCAATACAAAGTTAAGGCCCCATGCTGGAGTTGGAGCTCTCCTGGGGGGTCTTAGATTTTTGGCCCCACTGAGGAACTGCTTGAGCAGTGGAAGAGAGAAGAGGGGAGTTTGTGTGTTATAATGAGCTGAAATGGCTGAGGCGTGAATTTTTATTGAGGAAAAAGACAGGCCCTTGTGAAACATCTCAGTTAAGTATTGTAAAATCTGAGGTAAACTGGGCACTGCTGTGCTCATCCCTTGAGACCGGTTCCAGGCACAGAATCTTTTCCATTTTTCAGCATAAATTTTTATAGTACTAGGCCTCCTTGCCTCTAAAATGACATCCATCACTGGTTTACTGATGGATGGTAAAGGAGAGCTTAGGTAATTAGCCAGTCTGCTAGGTTCAGTGTTTGAAGCTGAGGGTGCAGAATCTGGCTCTCCTGCTGAGACAGCAGGGTAGGAGTCTGAGGCAGGTGCCATGGGGCCAACAGTGACTCACTGCGCAGGAGAGGGTACCAGTGTTGGCATGGCCAGGCTGATAAAATCAAAATCATCCTTGGTTTGTCTTGTTTGATCTTTAGTAGTACTTTGGAGAGCAGAGACAGAGGAGGAAAGACATAAACTGATAGGTTTTTCCAGCTGAAGGAGAGAGCATCCACTTTCCAAGCCTGTAGGGAGTCCTTCCACAAAAATTTCCAATTGATAGTTCTGGGGGGGGGGGGGCAAACATGTCTATACCTGGGCTCCCCCATTTGCCTGTCAACATGCTGAAAATAGTACAGTTGTGTACACTTACCATAAATGTAGATGTTCGAGTGTATTCACTGTTGTAGTCATTACATTTGGGTAATCTGCTGGCAGGTTGCCCCGAGTCGGCCTGAATTCCAAAGCTGCGTCGGGTGCTGTCTCCTCTTCCATGACGTCAGGTCGTCAGGGGTATAAAACAAGCAGCCGATGCCATTTTCTTTAGTTTTTCTTGCCCCAGATGTCAGGTGCCCCCAAAAAGGTAGCAAAAATTATATATATATATATATATATATATATATATATATATATATATATATATATATATATATATATATATATATATATATATATATATATAAACTATATATACATGCATCAATAGAAACTTTACCTTCATCTACAAGCAAATACACCACATAGGTTGTAGAAGATAGAGAAGGAAAGATAAACTCCAGAATGAAAGGGGGATGGCGGGCGGGCGGGCAACCTGGACTGCAACAATGAATACACTCGAACATCTACATTTATGGTAAGTGTACCCAACTGTACTATGTTCTTCGTGTTTCACTGTTGCAGTCATTACATTTGGGTAGAATCCCAAAGCTATGGATGGGAGGCTGGAGCTAAACAGCATTAGGTGCGGCTATAAGGCCCTGCAGAACTGCAGTGGCAAAGCCTGCCCTAGACTTAGAGTAGAGAGGCAAATGATAATGCTTTGTAAAGGTGTGAACAGAACTCCAAGTAGCAGCCTCTAGAATGTCTTTGGTTGGTACTCCTCTGAGAAAGGCTGCTGAAGTAACTGCAGCTCTGGTGGAATGAGACCTAATGCCCTTGGGCACAGGTTTGCCATGGTGCAAGTAGCAGAATAGAATGCAGTGACTTATCCACTTTGAAATAGCCTTTCCTTTTGATCCTGCAGCATATGCCACTAGTAACTGCTCAATTTTTCTTAGAGCTTTAGTCCTGCTCAAGTAGAATCTTAGCTGTCTGTGTACGTTTAAGGAATGCAGAATTCTCTCCCCCTTGTTCTGCGATTTGGATAAAAGGTTGACAGATGAATAGTTTGGTTAAGAGCCACACTGGAAACCACCTTAGGCATAAATGAAGGATTGGTCCTCAGACACACCCTGTCTGGGTAAAAAATGATAAAAGGCTCCACAGCCATGAGGGCCTGTAGCTCTGAACTCTTCTTGCTGAAGTAATTGCTAGTAGCAGAGCTGTTTTCCATGATAAAAACTTTATATCAGCAGTAGCAGCTGGTTCAAATGGAGGAAGGGTGAGTTTTTCCAACACATAATTAAGGTCCCATGCAGGTATTGGTGATCTTCTAGGAGGCCTTACATTTTTGGCTCCTCTAAGATACTGCTTTAGTAAAGGATGAGAAAAGATTGGTGGCTCTGTATTGTAATGAGCCGAAACGGCAGAGGCATGGATTTTAATTGATGAGAAAGATGGGCCTTTGTCAAGCATCTCAGTCAAGTACTGTAATATCTGAGGAATATTTGGTTCTGCTGTATCAGTTCCTTGTGCTCGATTCCAAGCACAGGATCTCTTCCATTTATCAGCATAAGATTTTCTAGTACTAGGCCTTCTGGCTTCCAAAATTACATCCATCACAGCTTTACTGAGAGGTGTTGTTTTTATAACTACATGATCAGCCATGCTGCCAGGTTCGGTGTCTGTAGTTGATTGTGCAGGATCTGACTGGTTTGCTGGGACAGTAGTTGAGGTCTTTGAGGTAAGGTCCAGGCTGGGTATTGAGACAAGTTCCTTAGGATTGGGTACCAGTATTGGCGAGGTCAGTCCGGGGCAATTAGTATCATCTTTGGTTTCTCTTGTCTGACTTTTAGTAGGACCCTGAGAAGAACAGGCAGAGGAGGAAAGATGTAAACTGATAGGTTTTTCCAATTGAAGGATAGGGCGTCCACTTCCCATGCTAGTCTGTGGCAAGTCCTTGTGCAGAATCTTTTCAATTGATAATTTTGAGGAGAGACAAATAGATCTATGTCCGGGCTCCCCCATTTCCTTGTTATCATGCTGAAGACTTGTGGATCTAGTTTTCACTCGTGAGTGTCCATAAGGTTTCTGCTTAAATCGTCTGCCAGAGTATTTTGTTTTCCTGGCAGGAATTGAGCTTGAAGATGCATTTGGTAAGTCAAAGCTGTGTCCCACAGTGCCATGGCTAATCTGCAAAAGGGGTATGAGTGCGTGCCTCCCTGCTTTTTTATATACCACATAACCATGGTGTTGTCCGTCTTTATCAGTAGTTGTCCTGGATGAAGTAAGTCCTTGAAGGCTGTCAGGGCATTTTGAACAGCTAGCATCTCTTTTTGGTTGATATGTAAATGCATTTGTTTTGGGGTCCATATGCCCTGAAGGCATCTTCCCGCCATGTGGGCCCCCCATGCATAATCTGATGCGTATGTTGTTAAAGTCTGGCTGGCAGGGGGTAGAGTGAAAGCCCGTCCCATGTTTTGGTGACATGCCTTTGCCCACCATAGAAACTCCTTTTGTAGGCAGGGAATGAGAGGAGTCATTGTTTCTAGACTGTGACAATGATGACTCCATAAACTTTTTAGGTACCATTGAAGTTTCCTCATATGCAGTCTCGCATATGGAACCAGTAGGATGCAGGATGCCATGAAGCCCAAAGCCTGCAGAGTTTGTCTTGCAGATAACTGGGTTTTTGTTGCCATCAGTTTGAAGTAAGTAGTCAGTTGCCTTTGTTTGTCTGGCGTGAGGTAAGCCATCTGGCCAGTTGTATTCAAGCTTGCACCCAGGAATGTTATCTTTAGAGAGGGTACCAGTTGTGATTTCTTTTCGTTTATTGTGTACCCTAGGCATGTTAGAAGCCTTGTCACAAACGCCAGGTGTTGAAGAAGAATGTCCTTGTTCTCTGCTTGAATGAGACAGTCGTCCAAGTAAGGATATATTTGTATACTTCTTTGTCTGCAAAAAGCAATTACTGGTGCCAGGCACTTTGTAAAGACCCTGGGCGCAGTAGATAAGCCAAAGGGTAGTGCAGAGAATTGGTAATGCATTAAGCCAGCCTTGAATCTGAGGTATCTTCTGCACGGTTCCCTTATTGGGACATGTAGGTATGCCTCTTTTAGGTCTAATGTCACCAGCCAAGCATTCTTGGCCAGCATGGGCAGACGCTGCTTCAAAGTCAGCATTTTGAATTTTGGTATGTCCAGGTATGTGTTCAAAACTGATAAGTCCAGTATTGGCCGCCAAGCCTTGTCCTTTCTGGGTACCAATAACAGTCTTGAGTAAAAACCTTGTCCTTTTCCCTGTTCTGGCACTGGCTGAATGGCCCCCATACCCATGAGGGACGTAACCTGTTTCTGTGCCTCTGACCATTGATTTTTTGGCAGATCTGGCCAACCGTTTGCCACTGGCAGAGTATGGAAATGGAATCTGTATCCCTGTGATACTATGTTTAGCACCCACTTGTTCTGGGTTATTAACTGCCAATTTTGAGCAAAAAGTGCTAATTTTCCCCCTAAGGGTGCTGCCAAAAGGTAAGTGCTTGGTGAAGGTAGAGGGAAGTCATTGGGACCATTTTCTGTAGGGTTGTGCTTTATCTCCTCCAGATTTGGAGGTAGAAGCACCCCATTGCTTTGACCTGTAAGAATCTTGTGCCTGGTATTGAGAACCCTTAGGGCATCTGGATTTGCCCCTTTGAGCTCTGTCTGACACAGGAATGGACCAATTTTTTGTAGGCCAGTGTCTACTGAATCTTGGTGGCTGCACTTGTAAGAAGTCTTTTACAATTTGCATAGACTTAGCTTTGTCTTCCATTTTCTTTAAAACCTCTTCTGCCTTAATACCAAACAAAGTATCATGCTGTAAAGGTGCATCCAGTAATTTAGCTTTAACATGATCAGGCAAATTTTGCTCTTTTAGCCAGGCATGCCTCCTAATCACAGATCCAGTAACTGCGGCCCTGCAGGAGGCCTCTAAGGAATCAAAACCACATTGCAAAGTATGCTTTCCAACTTGTTCAGCTGCATGCAATAATTCCTGCAATTCTTTATTTTCTGCACATTCAAACATTTTCTGTTTCAGCAATCCCATAAAATGTTGTTGATACTTGAGCATATGAAACTGGCAGTTTAAGGCCCTAATTGCCAAGGTTGCAGATGTATAAACCTTCTTTCCCCATCTATCCAGTGCCCTTGAATCTCTGTCAGAGGAGGTAGGATTTTTTGCTGTTGAAGCCTTAACTCCCTTTGGACCCTGTGAAATAATTTCAGGATCAGCAGCAGGGTTTCTAAACAAAAATTTGTGAGAGTCATGGACCCTGTAATATCTGTCAGGCTTGCTGGGAGCCGGAGGTAAGGAGTCAGGGGTCAAGCTTGACTCTGAAAACACATCATCCACAATGTCTAAAACAGGGGGCATGGCTAAAGGCCTGTACTGAGGGAGAAGGAAATCCGTGAGCCTCTTTTTTGATTCTGAGAAATCTTGACTCTCCCAGTGAAAATGCTCCCTCAAAGTATGCAAGGTTTCTCCAAATGAATAATCATCAGGAGGTGATGCAGATGGGATAGACTCCTCTGCATCAGAATCCTCATAGGGAGGTATAGATAATTCCTGATCAGATGAAATAGAAACCTGATCTGAAGATTCATAGTCAGTGTCTTGCCTAGGCCTCTTATCAGGAGGGGGATGGGAACCCCTGATCAAGGTAATAAGGTCTTCAGCTATTTTGATCATCTGTTTTTTTAGGCATAGTGGCCTGTGCACGTGGCTCATGTGTCGGTTTTTTAGCTTTAGAAGTTGCTTTGGTCTTTGGTTTTGCAGCTGTCGTCGGTTTGATGTAAAAATGTTGAGGCCTGAATACACCCCCTCCGAAGCTGGTGCCTGCTCAGCGGCTCCAGACCCATCCGAGGGAGATACATCCATGGGTCCAATACTTTGAGTATCTCGTGGCGTGCCAGACTCCACATGGGTCTCTGTAGGGGCCTGTGACTCGAAAGTAGCGGGTATCAGGGGCTGCGAAAGCGCCTCACTGAGTACCGGAAAACTGGCGACTGGCTTAGGAGAAGCTTCGTCATCGGTTTTATACCTCGACTGCCTGTCTCTGTCCTTTTCTTTGCGTTTTTTTATGTACTCTGGTAGTCTGATTGCTATCTGATGACATTTCAGGGTAGTTAAATCTGTTTCCAAAATACTTTGAGGCAAAAATACACCGACGCTTAATAGTGCGTTGGTTAAATCTAGCACAAAACCGACAGCCAGGCACGTTGTGATCAGGGCCTAGGCAAGGAATACAGTATAAATGGAAATCCTTATGAGGTATGTGCTTCCCACAAGTAATACAATTATTAACTTTTTCTGACATCGGTATGGAGCAAGAAAAAAGTTTCCCCAACGAGGTACTTAGCTTTAGTGAAGACTTCGGTTCTGAAACTCAAACTCGAATATTTCAGGTGTCGGCCAACCAGCACTTGCAAAATGCTTCTGCTTCGGGCACCGCACGGCAAGAAAGACTAAAGGAAATGGCGTTGACTGCTTGTTTTATACCCCTGACGAACTGACATCATGGAAGAGGAGACAGCAACCGACGCAGGACCCAAGACTTTGGAATTCAGGCCGACTGAGGGCAACCTGCCAGCAGATTACCCAAATGTAATGACTACAACAGTGAAACACGAAGAACATCCTTGGTTCTAGTTTCCACTCGTGTAGGCCCATGAGGGTTCTGCTTAGTCCATCTGCCCGTGTATTTAGTTTTCCTGGCAGGAATTGAGCTTCTAGATGTACTTGGTAGCTCAAGGCTGTGTTCCACAATGCCATGGCTAGTCTGCAGAGAAGGTAAGAATGTGTACCCCCCTGCTTGTTTATGTACCACATAACAGTGGTGCTGTCCGTCTTTACCATTAACTGTCCTCGAAGAATGTGGTCCTTGAAGGCTGGCAGATCATTCTGTACAGCTAACATTTCTTTATGATTGATGTGAAGGTGCATTTGAAATGGGTTCCATTTGCCCTGAATGCACTTCCCTGCCAGGTGCGCCCTCCCCATGCATAGTCTAATGCGTCTGTTGTTAGGGTTTGGGCAGCATGGGGTAGTGTGAATGGTAGTCCCTTGTTTTGGTGGCAGGCCTCCACCAAAGGAACTCTAGGCATAGACCAGGAATGATAGGAATCATTGCTTCTAGATCCTGAGAATGTTAACACCATAGGCTTTTTAGATACCATTGTAGTTTCCTAATATGCACTCTTGCATATGGAATTGGAAGAATGCAGGAGGCCATGAACCCTAAGACTTGTAGTATTTGCCTTGCAGATAGCAGGGTTTTTGTGACCACTTGCTTGAAGTAGGTTGTCAAGTGAATTTGTTTCGCTGGCGTGAGGAAAGCCATCTGGGAAGTTGAATTCAAGCTTGCTCCCAGGATTATAATTTGTTGACAGGGTACCTGGTGTGATTTCTTTTCATTTATGGTGTACCCCAGACAACTTAGCACTCTGTACAAAAGCCAGATGATTCAAAAGTATGTCCTGGTTTTCTGCCTGAATTAGACAATCGTCCAGGTATTGGTATATTTGAATATTTCTTTGCCTGCAAAATGCAATGACTGGCGCTAGGCACTTTGTGAATGCCCTCGGCACAGTAGATAAGCCAAAGGGCAGTGCAGAGTACTGACAGTGCATGTAGCCTGCTTTGAAGCGTAGGTATCTTCTGCAAGATTCCCTGATTGGGATGTACAGGTATGCTTCCTTTAAATTTAGTGTTGCCAACCAGGCATCTTTGCTTTGCATAGGAAGCAACTGGTGAAGAGTCAGCATCTTGAATTTTGGAATCACCAAAAAGGTGTTTAGAGTAGGCAGGTCCATGATAGGACAGCATGAATTGTCTTTTCTGGGTACCAGGAAAAATCTCAAGTAGAAACCTTGTCCCTTTTTCTCTTTTGGTACCAATTGAATAGCCCCTATGCTTAAGAGAGAGTGCTTGCTTTTGGGCATCTGCCCACTGCTTTGGAGGTAGATCCGGCCAACCGCTTGGAGTTGGTGACGTGTGGAACTGAAATCTGTATCCTTGGGACACTATATTAAAAACCCATTTGTCCTGGGTAATGAGTCCCCAGTTCTTTGCATGAAGTGCAATCTTTCCCTCCAAAGGGGCAGTCAGTTGAGAAGTGCTTGAAAGTTTTAAAAATAAGTAATTGAGACAGTTCACCATGGGGGGAGTTTTATTACTCCCAAATTTGGAAGTGGAGGCCCCCCACTACTTAGTCCTGTGTGTCCCCTGGGACTGAAGCCTGGGTGCTCTGCTGGACCTGGGTTTGGACTGAGAAGGTCTGGAAGAGGCAGGAAAGGACCAATTCTTAGAAGGCCAATGCCTACTAAATCTTGGAGGTTGTACTTGTAAAAAGTCTAACAGTTTGCATAGATTTAGCTTTTTCCTCCACCTTTTTAAGAACTTCTTCTGCCTTGTTGCCAAACAGGTGGCCCTGATTTAAGAGAGTATCCAGTAATTTTGCTTTAACATGATCTGGCAAGGATTGCTCCTTAAGCCAAGCATGCCTTCTAAGTACATACCCAGTTACTGCAGCCCTGCAAGATGCCTCTAGTGAATCAAAACCACATTGCAATGTATGTTTACCAACTTGTTCAGCAGAATGCATAAAATCCTGTAAATCCTTATTTTCAGCACAATCAGGAAACAACATCATTTTCTGTTTAAACAATCCAATAATATGCAGCTGATACTTTAACATATGAAACTGGCAATTCAAGGCCCTAATGGCCAAAGTTGCAGAAGTGTATATCTTCTTAACCCATCTATCCAGCGCCCTGGAGTCTCTATCAGAGGGGGTAGGATTTTTGGCATTAGTAGCTTTAATGCCCTTGGATCCCTGTGAAATGGTTTCAGGATCCGCAGTAGAATTTTTGAAAAAGAAATTGTGAGAGTCAGGAACCCTGTAATATCCATCAGGTTTTCTGGAAGCAGGAGGTAAAGAGTCAGAGGCCATGCTAGATTCCGAAAAGGCATCATCAACAATGTCCAGTACAGGAGGTATAGCTAAAGGCCTGTGCTGGGGCAGGAGTAAGAAATCCCTAAGCCTCTTTTTAGAATCAGAGAAATCCTGACTTTCCCAACGAAAAAGCTCCCTGAGAATGTGCAAGGTTTCACCAAAAGAGAAATCCTCTAGGGGGAAGCAGAGGGAATAGAGTCCTCAGCATCAGAATCCTCATAGATAGAGGAGGGTAAATCCTGGTCATCAGAGGAAACAGAAATTTCAGAATCCTGATCAGAAGTATCATAAGCAAACTCAGTCCTAGGTCTCTTAGAGGGGGAGGGTTGGCTTCCCCTGATTAAAGTAATAAGGTCTTCAGTCATTCTTATCATTTGTTCTTTAGGCACAGAGGCCTGACCATGCGGTCTGGGCGTCAGTTTAGGCCTTGAAGAAGAAGATGGCGCCGGTTTAATATGCAAGTCAGTAGGCCTGAATACACCCTCAAAAGCCAGAGCCTGCACAGCGGCTCCGAACCCATCCAAGGTAGAGACATCCGCAGGTTCCAGAGTTGAAGCATCTCGCGGCATACCGAACTCTGAATGGGTATCAGTAGAGGCCTGTGAATCTGAAGTAACGGGTATCAGGGGCTGCGAAAGCACCTCACTGCAAACTGGGCAGCCTGTCTCTGTCTTTATCTTTGCGTTTTTTCAGAATGTCAGTAGTCGGATGGCTTACCGAAGACATATCAGGATAATTTAACCGAGCACCAAAAAATTTAGAAGCGCAAATATACCGGCGACGGATAGTTTGTGGTTTAAATAAGGCACAAAACTGACAGCGAGGTACATCATGGTCAGGGTCTAGGCAAGGAATACGGTACGAATGAAAATCTTTATGAGGTATTTGCTTTCCACAAGAAATACAATTATTTACTTTTACTGACATTGGTTTAGAGCAAGAAAAAGTTTCCCCATCGGGGTACTTAGCTTTTAGTTGAAGACTTCAGTTTTGAAACACGAAAAAAAATTTCAGGAGTCGGCCAACCGGCACTTGCGAACTGCTTCTGCTTCGGGCACCGCACGGCAAGAAAGACTGATGTAATGACGTCGGCTGCATGTTTTAAACCCTTGATGACCTGACGTCACGGAAGAAGAGACAGCGACCGACACATGACCCAAGACTTTGTTAATCAGACCGACGGAGGGCTATCTGCAAGCAGATAACCCAAATGTAATGACTGCAACAGTGAAACACGAAGAACATCAAAGGGACGACCTATCGTGACATGAAGTGAGGTCAACCAACCACCACTGCAGATCTTTTTTGCAAGAGTTTGTGATCATTATCAGGTGAGACATGGGGAGCTCTTGATAAGACCATTGAGTGAACAACAGCCACTGCAGTATCCGCATGTGCATGCGACGAGCGGTATGGCCAGAATTGCAGCTGCCATCATGCCCAACAATTTTACAACTTCTGATGCTGGAGCCTTGTTTTTGGATATCAGATTGCGGACCTGCTGATGGAGTAGTAAGTCTCTTTCTACTGGAAGTCTTAGCATAGTGGTGGTGGTGTCCAGTTCTGCTCCGATAAAAATGGTATGTTGCGATGGCGACAAGGCAGATTTTTCCGAGTGTATTGTAATGCCCAGCTGGCTGCAGAGTGACAGAGTGGAGTCCCTGGCTTGAATGAGTTGATGCCCGTTGGTGGCGGTGAGGAGCCAATCGCCTAACTACAGAAACAACTGGAATCCTAAACGCCTCAGGTGAGCCGTGACCACTGCTATACATTTGGTGAACACACTGGGGCTGCAGTGAGACCAAAGGGCAGGGCTCGAAACTGGTAATGACTGGCTCCCAATCAGAAGCACAGATGATCCCTGGATGGTCTGGCCATTTTTATGTGGTAGTACGCATCCTCGAGATCTATCGAGCACATACAATTGTCTTTCCCTAAAAAAGGGAAGTATCAACTGAAGCGTGACCATCCGAACCTTCTCTTTCTTGACAGATTTGTTTAGCCTGCTGAGGTCCAATATAGGTCTCCAGTCACCTGTCTTTTTTGGAACTAAAAAGAACCTTGAGTAAGTTCCAGGTCCTATCTGGACTGGTTGGATGACTCTCTTAGCAACGTTTGGACCTCTACTGTTGCCTGTTCCTTGCAACTGGGTGGAACGTCCGGGATTTTCCTTGTCGGTGGAGGGGGGGTGGCGAAAGGAATGAAGTATCCTCTGGAAATGATACTTTGTATCCAGACGCCCGGTTCAAAATAACAAATGACAACTGGGTACAAAGATTAGTGACCCCCCCGATTGCTTCCAGAGTAGGATAGTCAGGCCTCCTATCAGAAGCGCTGGTAGGGCTTCCCAAAGAAGTGATCTCTGTCATCCTGGTTTTAAGTACCCCCTCTGCCAGAGGACAGCATCTTCCATTATTGCCTCCTCCTCTGCCTCTGGAGGAGGGTTCCACCACGTGTGTCCTGAAAGGCTCCTTAGGCTTTTCGGAACACATTTTCCCTCCCCTTTGACCCTTGGGGTAGGGTCTGGTAGGGGTGGAAAAACGGACTCTGACGGCAGAGTCTTTCCTTCCTTCTCATACCTGGTCAAAGTTTCCTTAATTTTGGGCCCGAAAAGCGACGAGCCATCAAAAGGGGTATTCACAAAGGATGACTTGAAGGGCTCCGCAAAGGAACACAAGCACATCCAGGGGTGTCTAATAAGAGCAATTCCTGTACCCACTGCCCTGCTCGTTCCATCAGCTGCATACGAAATGAGGCACATGGACGAGTTAACAATGGAGTTGAGAGTAGCAAGCTGGGAGCCATCTTTATCTGAAGCTCCTGCAGCTACTGTACCCTGAAGAGTATCTCCCAGCTCTTTAAGGAGATCTCTTTGCAGTCTCGTATGATCCTGGAATCCCTGTTAGAAGGATGGATAGAAGAGGAAGTTTCCGAAATTTCCTTTTTGGTGTCTGTAACCACCACCATGGCATTAACTGGCACACCCTTGGTCAGAAAGGATTTGTCTTGGGGATCAGAGATAAATTTATTAGGTCTGCTAGGGACAGGCTCCATGGTGTCCGGAGACTCCCACACCCTTCGTGATACCAGCTACATAAACTCATCGAAGGGCTGAGACACCCAAGAGGTGGAGGGCTAAGACCCAAAAGACTTCAGGAGAACCAACACATCTTCAGTAGGGCTAGTGGACTGCCAGTCACCCCACTGCCTAAGGATTTCTAGTATCTCAGCAAATGAGATATCCTCAGAGGGGGACCGTGGGGACCATTCTGATTCATCCAAGTCAGTATCAGATGTCAAGGACTCCTGTGGGGAGTCTAGAGGTTTTCTCTTACAAACACTCTTCCTGGGAAACTCATCAGTGGGAGCTTCTGGTGAGGTCTTGGAAGAGCATGGGCCACCCAATGGGGCTTCCTGAGGCTCAGGAGTCTCTACGCTTGGCAATGATCTGTGAAGCAAAAGCAGACATAGGAGCTTTAGGGGAGTAAGAAGCCGGACCTGATGTCTTAGGAGACATAACTCACCTCATGGCTTTGAAGGCACCTCTGCTCCGATGCAAAGGGTCTGGCGGATCCATGGAAACCGCTGGCACCCCTGGCACCGGGACAGTGGGCTCCGAGCTAGATGTAGGAGCCGAGCTCATCTGAGCCAAAGCCCCGAGAGGCAGAGCCGGAACCAACACGTCGGTTGACTATCTTCCCCGGACCTGACCAGAGAGTGTCGACTCCTCTATTCGCGCCGAGGACGTCAGAGTAAATGGAGCCAAAGACACTAGAGCAAACATCAGCTCCGAAGGCTCCACGAACAATAAGTAGGACTCCTCCCGCTCCGAAGGGCCAGTATGGCTCGGAGGAGGAAGAGTCATAGCTGGCAAAAGGGTCTTCGGCTCCGAAGCCAATAAAAATTTTGCAAAGGCCGATGCATGTAAAAGCTTCTAAACCACACAATCTACATCCAAATCGGAAAGGCTAATAGAAGACAGAGATGAATGGATCGAAGGTGGTACCAACTGTAACAATGGAGATTTTAGAATTTTGGATACTGGTTCCAAAACCAGAGACCGGCTCCGAAAAGATAAGACAGTTGGCTCCGAGACCTGTGGAGCCGATGTTACAGACTTTTTTTAGATTTTTTAGATTCAGTGGAAGCCTTGGAAGACTTTGAGGATTTACTGGATCTATCCTGGTCACTCACTCAAAGCCTCCTGGAAAAAAGGTTTTAGTAAACCCCTATCAATAAGTTTCCTCTTTCTCTCTTGGAGAACCAGAGAAGAAAAGGAATGACATATGGAGCAGGTTTCTTGCAAATGTAATGCTCCTACACAATAAATGCAGTTAACATGACTGTCAGTGACAGACATTTTCTGCCCACATTTAGAGCATTTTTTAAACCCTGACTTAAGGTGTTTTTCCTTATCATCAGCCATTGACAAAAAATTAGACACACCCAACAACTATAAACTATAACAATAAGTCTTCCAAAAATACAGGCTAAATATAAAAGACACAGCTTTCCAACTATGGCTAACAGGTCTCACACACAGACACTATCTATGCAGATAATATATCAAGTTGTGACAGAAAGTCGCTATTTAAATGCAAACAACAAAGCTATTTACTACTAATAACACACTAAACTTGACTCGAATAATCTTAAAGCTTGTGACAAAAGGTCACTATCTAAGTACACACATTTAAATAACTACTTCTAAAGAAAAAATGACAGAAGATCACTATTCAAACAGTATTTAAACACTAAAGTTTAACTAGGCCTAAGCTAGTGCGATCCTCCGATCTGGTGCAGCGGCAAATTAGATCTGGGGTAACTCTAGGTGCATCATGAGATAGGGACTTGGCCTCAAGCTATTTGAAGACCTCGAGCTTTGTAGTAGGCTGACTCTGAGCCGAGGATTGGCTCCGAACCCATCTGTAAGAATTAATGGCAAGACAGAACAACTTCACATCAACTGTTTTATAACTTAGAAGCTCTGTACTTAATTTAATTCACTATAGATGGAAATTCCATCATTCAGACCTGGATGGTTGTTGGAATCGAACCTAAACTGACAAATCATCTCACGATATAGAAAAAGGTGTTGTCAATCACCAGAGAAGGGCTCACAAACAATTCTTTCTAGCACACTAAATCTGAACTTACTAAAATTGTCACAAATTAAAGCATGCCTAAGAGTGCACTCACTATATTTTTTAGTGATACTGTAAAGTATGTTGATAAATCCTTTAAGTGGATTAATTGTCTTGCCAATGTAAGAAACAGGGCAGGAGCAGCACGTGGCTAGATAAACAATTTTATCGGACGAACAGTTGACCTGTTTTAATTTAATCAAATAAAAAGTTCTTTATCATTCAAGCTACCTGGTCGGTTTTTAAGTAAAATAATGTTTGCCTACTCTTATTAATATTTATATAAAACCTTTTTATGATATGAATTGCATGTTATATAAAGTTAAGCAGTCTTCTATAGGTTGTATCAGGGATATTTTAAATGTGTGGGAGTTTTTTCAGTGATTGTTGTATGTGTTAAAGATATAAAATACAGGCTTTACATTATAACAAGAGAGGTAAAGATGGACAAAAGTTTAATAGTAATATACCATGATTTGGTGCTGATGGGCTGGGTTGTAGAAGTCCACTGATTATATTATATGCAGAATTAATAGTTTCTCTTATTTTTACAAGGGTGAATATCTACATTAACGTATTTTGCTTAGCTATAACAACTGTTTTTGAAAGCAACTAGGTTTTAATGACGAAAGCCATGAAAAATGCTAAATTTCTTACATTACAGCAATAACCCACGGATGGGTGAGGGTAACGTTGCATTTACCCATGGCTGTTGTGGTTTGGTCACGAGGGAAAAGCAAATTTGGTTACACAGGGTTTAGATAGTAGCTAGGTTCTTTCATAAGAGCAAATGTAGTGGAGGGACATACTCTGGTTAAATGAGTAAGAAGCAAATAAATTAATAATTTATTCATTTATTTGTCTTTGACCAGTGAAGTCCAAATGGGTAAAGCCCCTTTTCAGCAAAGGCCCACAGGGAAAAGCTACAGCTGATAAATTTAAAGATCATGTCTAAAGGGACGAAAAAAACTTTGTGCAGAAAAAAAGTGTTTGCATGCATAAATTGCAAGCATCTTAATGCATGCACACAACATTTTATGCAAAGAAACAATAGGCGTTTTGTTCCATTTTAAAAATAAAATTCCTTTAAAAATTGCTTCCAAAAGCAGAAGTCAACATCCATAGCCGTGTTTACAGCATTATTACTTAATGGGGTGAAGGTCGGCATGCCCCTCAACTGTTCCAAATCTGAAAATCCCAAATTTTTACTCAAAATTCAAGAGTGCCACAAAATTCTGACTGGCCATTTAAATTATAATTTGTCTTCATTAATAAGCCAGTTGGTAGGTAAGACAGTTGGGGAGTAATTTGAACTTGGATCCCTCATGTCCTGATGTCACCAGAGCTGCAATGGCAACAACCAACCACATCACAAGTTCACATGGCAATTTCCCATTACAGCTCTGAGAAGTTGAAGTGCGCACTCTAGTTAGTGAATGAGAATTACCTGGTATAATAAGCGGTTGTTCTGGGACTGCAGAAATGGCTTAACTCTGCTGAAATTCAAACAGTGTTCTCCTGTGATATCAGAAACATCATTAATTCTGCTCACTAGTCTCTAAAGCAGTCTCTTGCAAAACAAAAACTGTAATCTTCCACTGCTGTGACTCGGAAGGACAGACTGCCACTATCAGTGTGCTACACTGCTGGAGTATGTTCCATTTGATCTCTTTGCTGAGAAGAGGCACATGGTGGCAGACATGAATTTATTTTTTAATATGCTGTAAATTACAGGTTTATGCGAACAGTGTTCCTATTCCTGCTTTATAACACACAGTCTAGGACTACAGGGGAAGAAAACGCAAAGCTTGTCAGACATCTTTGGTAAATAAATACAAAATTAATCGTGCTGGAACCCAAAGTAAAGTAATCCAACTTCTTCCCGCCCACTGATGTGAACACTATAAACATGGCTGTGTAAGTTTAGACTTCCGCATTCAGAGGTAATTTCTAAAGTAATTTTATTTGTAAAATGGAGTAAAAAACATCCTTTGGTTTTTGCATAAAAAAGTGCTTGCATGCATAAAGTGTCTCTCCTTTATGTAATATAGCCAAGATATCTACATATATATTTTTTTTCTCCACACAAAAGATGCAGGACACAGCCAGTTTTTAAAACATCTAGATATAAACAGATAATTCTTCTGTAGTAATATTACATAAAATAATACAGGTATTTCTTCTATGGTGACATTATACAGGACACTTTGTGTCTTTCGGCTTTTGAACTCCGGTCCGCTAATGATTGGCAGTAGATTTTTACGTGCCGAGTTGCCGGCCCTGACGCACAATCTTCAACGAAGGTATGCCCATTCACGCATGTCTCTATATAGGAGACGCTCTAGCTGAGAATCGAACAGGACGTCTTACTGTGAGGGGACAATGCTACCGCAGCACCACTACCGCAGTATACATTATACATGACACTAAAGATACTAAATTCTAATTACAAAACATTTAGCATGCAAACAGTTCGTGTGCAATATACATGACAAGTAAACATTAATTATGACTTATAAGATGTGGGTAAGGAGTGTGAAACATTAATCGGTAGGTAGAATTTTTTTTTTTTTTGCTGCTCTTCAATAAAAAGAACTTTGGGTGATGTCCTGAAGGCTTGGTAGGGATGGGGCTAAACATAAAAGGGTTGAATCATCAGTGATAGTGAGGCGAGTGGCAGTATGTAGCTTGTTTACAAAAATGTTAAACAAGATTGGGAACTAATATTGATTCTTGCAGAATACTTGACAATGACTGGTACGTAGGAGAAAATAGTTTGTTTCCATTTGACTGCTTGTTGCCCGTCCCATAGCTATTGAGTTCCATAAATATAACCAGACAGAGACTAGACACACCTCCATTGAACATTACTGCATACATGACATTAACGGTTCAATGATTAATGCTTTATGAAATGGACATAAGGTAACAGGACAAGCAAGCCACACAGGCATATAGTCTGTTATACATATAGATTCCTAATGGAACAGGATACTATCAATGCAACCAGTTCAGGGAAAGATTCCCAAGCATAAGAGTTAAGTGACTTCTGCACAGCTTGGTGGCATGTATTGCTCATTGAACATGCTGCCATACATTCCTGCACTATACAGTGAAGCGTTCCATGAAGTGTAGGAAACTGATGAAACACCTCAACACTGGAGCAATGCACGCAAGATTCACATGCTACATGCAAGTGCACAAGGTACATCGTCAGAACCATTTCTTCCTGGTGAGACTACACAATTTAACCTTTCTGCATTTATTTAGTTTTATACATACACAGCAAAGGAAACATACAACAGTAACTCCGCCATTCTCCAACTGCTTAACTAATCCTATTCATTCATGAAGTAGGAGTGCCCACAGACTGTGATAATTTATCCCCAGTATGCCTTTTAGACAATCGGCAAAATCCTTTGCAAGGTATATTCAGTTTTGTTAACTGAAAACTGGTGTAACCAGTCAGGAGGAGAAGGTAACCTCACCACACACAATTCCAGTATCACATAGTCCACATCAAGACCAACAACAAAAAAATAATAAAAAACATACTGGTAGCTCTAAAGATTGTTAAGACAGAGATTAGAGCAGACATCCAAGCAAACGCTTAAAGCAACCACAAAACACACACGACACATAACCAACAGTGTTGTGTGCAGCACAGCCCCAGCCCTGTGAATAACACACCCACCACAAATACTCTTGTTATAGGTAGGTGACTTATCCACACCACACTCAGTGCTCCTGGGGAAGGTCACAGAATAAAGAGAAGGTGTAGCTAGGCCTGTCGGCCATACATAGCATAAGTCAGGTCAAAAGCAAATACAAATATGACTCAGTCATTGTACATGCTGGTGTGAATGAAATGAGGCAATCCCTGGACTTTGAAAGAGACATAGAGGAGCTCTCTGATCTTGTAGCAGAGGTATGACCCTGATTGCAATTAAGAATGATGCCACAGTTCAAGACAGATATTTTAACTCACATGTAGCAGCTGGTTCAAAGGGGAAGATGTTAAGGCCACGAAGTACCAAATCAAGATCCCACGGAGGCGCAGGATGAAAAACTGGGGTCTTAAAAGCACAGCACCTTTCATGAAAGTTTTACATAATCTGTTGCTCATCAACGGTGGGTCTATGGATTCGTGAAATTTGGAGATAGCTGCTAGTTGAACTTTAATAGTAGAGACTGAAGATCCTTGATTAAACAAGGATGTTAAAAATTTCAAGACCTCTGGTATCGGGGCAGTAATAGGGTCTAAGCCTCTGAGTTGAGCCCAGATAGCAAACCTCTTCCACTTACTGTGATACAATTTCTTAGTGGTGGGTTTGTGGGCTGAAGATAAAATGTGAATAACTTCCGGGTCCAAGGTGTGATTCCTGACTAAAGTCGGAAGTGGAGGAGCCAAGCTGTTAATTTCAAAGTGTGAAGGGACTGGTGCTGTTGTCCCGACTGATGAACCAGAAGATCCGGAGTTAGATCCAAGAACCAAGGACTGTCCAGGGTATATTTCTGTAGGTAGGGGAACCATACCTGACGAGGCCAGTACGGAGCAATTAGAATCATTGTGGACCCCAAATGGGAAGCTTTCTGGATGACTTTGGGTAGGAGTGGAATCGGAGGGAAAGCATAAAGCAGTCCTGTTGGCCAAGGTTGGACTAGAGCATCCGTAGCTGCCTCCCCTTGACGCGGGGTCAAGGAAAAGAACCTTTTGTACTTCGTGTTTTGTGGTGTTGCAAACAGGTCGCAGCACGGAATCCCCCATCTTTTGAAATTCTGAGCTGCTACTGTTTCGTTCAGAGACCACTCGTGAGGAGAGAGAATAGTCCTGCTCAGTCTGTCTGCCAATACATTGGATCTTCCTGGAATGTGGGTCGCTACCAGGAAGCGCTTGGTAGCCACTGCCCATTCCCACACCCTCATGGCCTCTCTGCAAAGGGGGTAAGATCTGGTCCCTTTGTTTGTTTAAATACCAGACCACCGACATGTTGTCTGTGTGGATGGCGATAATGCCTTGAGGGAGAAACTTGTGGAGGGCTTGTAGGGACAGAAGTACAGCCCTCATTTCCAACACATTGATATGGAGAAATGTTTCGTTTGGAAGCCAAGAACCCTGAACTGACCTGCCCAGACAATGCCCCCCCCCACCCCGTCTGGGAGGCATCCGTTGTCAAGGTGGCCACCGGAGGGGGTATAACAAAAGGTCTTCCCTGATTCAGATTGGATGGCAAAAGCCACCAGCGGAGGTCCCGTTTGCACGTTTCTGTAATCAGTATGTGATGATTGAGGGGGAGATCTTGAAAAGACCATTGTGTCGATAACAGCCACTGAAGAATCCTCATGTGCAATCTTGCTAGAGGAACTAGGAGAACCATGGCAGACATTGAACCCAAAAGTTGTAGGACCATCCTGGCTGGGGCTTTGGATCTTAGAAGCAGGGCTCGGACTTGATCTTGTAATGTTTGTATCCTTTCGGGAGGAAGGAAGATTCGCATTAATTTTGAGTCTATCTCTGCTCCTATGAATCTTATGCGCTGAGAAGGCAGCAAGACAGACTTTGACCAGTTGAATGTAATTCCCAGGGAAGCACCCAGAGAGATGGTGGCTTGTAGGTTCTCTAGTAGTAAATGCCTGGTGGTGGCAGTCAGGAGCCAGTCGTCCAGATAGGGAAACACTTGGAATCCGAGACTCCTCAGGTGAGCAGTCACTACTGCCAAACACTTGGTGAACACCCTGGGGGCTGTGGTGAGACCAAAGGGCAGTGCACAAAATTGGAAATGACTGTCTCCCAGGCTGAAGCGCAGATACCTCCTGGACGCCTGATGTATCGGTATGTGATAACAGGCGTCCTTGAGATCTATGGAGCACATCCAAACATTTTTCTCCAACAATGGGAGAATGGATTGTAAAGTGACCATTCGGAATTTGGACTTCATGACGGACTGGTTTAGTTTGCTGAGATCCAAAATGGGTCTCAGGTCCCCTGTCTTTTTTGGCACTAAAAGAACCTTGAGTAATTTCTGGATCCGATCTGGTCTGTGGGGACCGGTTGGATGACTCCTTTTTCTAGCAGCTTTGAAGCTTCTACGGCTGCAATTTCCCTTTGACTGGGTGGTGGGTCCGGGATTTTTTTGGACGGTGGGGGTGAGTGTGTGAAGGGAATGGTGTAACCTCCGGCAATAATGCGAAGCACCCATCTGTCCTGAGTAATAGACTCCCAGGCTTCTAGGTGCTTGGCAAAACGGCACCTGACTGGCTCCGGAGCAGCACAGCCGGGCAATCCCTCATGGAGTGTGGGAGGCTGAAGATCCACGAAAGGACTCACGGTCTCCAGTGTTGCGGGGGCCTCTGCCGCCTCTGGGACGGCGTCTCCCAGAAAAATTTCCCGTCCTCTGCCTCTGGAAGGGGAATCTTCCTGCTGTTGAGGAAAGAATTTCTGTGATTTGGAACCATATCTTCCCTCCTCTTTTAGCCTTGGGATAAGGCCGAAGGGAGTGGAATAACGTGCTCCCACGGCAGATAAAGTCTTTCCCTCTTGCTCACAGCGGTAAGAGTGTCTTTACCTTGGGTCCAAACAAAGAGGACCCATCAAAGGGAGCGTCGGCAAAGGAAGACTTGAAGGCCTCCGCGAAATGACACAAACGGAGCCAGGCTTGTCTCCGTAGAGCCACGCCTGTGCCTGCCGCTCTACCCGCCCCTTCGGCCGCATATGAAATGAGCCTCATGGACGAGTTAGAAATCGAGGTAAGGATAGCCAACTGAGAGCTAACCGACTGGGCTAGCTGCTCAGGTAGGTTACCTGAGAGGGAGTCTGAGAGCTCCATGACCAGATCCCTCTGTAGTCTGGTGAAATGTGCCAAATAATTCAGGGACCTCAGAGTAAAGGCCGCTGAAGTCAGGGTGCGCTTCCGTGCCGGTCCATGCTCCTAGACTCCTTATTAGGAGGATGGACGGACGTTGAAGCCTCTGCCACGTCCTGCTGGGTAGCAGATGCCACCACCATGGCATCTACAGCCACGCCTTTAGTAAGAACTCCTTCTCGGGTGGGGCAGACAAAAATTTGTTAGGCGAAGGCACTGGTTCCACAGTATCTGGATGTTCCCACGCCCGACAAACCAAATCCAGGAGCTCGTCGAAGGGCGGAGACACCCAGGAGGCGGAGGGCTAAGCCCCGAAGGCCTTGAGGAACACCGACTCATCAGCGGAGGGGGGTTTGGAATTCCAGCCGCCTCATTGCTTGAGGATCTCTAGAATGTCTGCAAATGAGACATCATCCGAGGACGACTTTGGGGACCCCTCCGCATCATCAAGATCAGTGTCCGAGACTCATCGGGGGAGTCCACGTGCTTCCTCTTGCACGATCTCTTCCTTGGGGGCTCCTCCGAAACAACTCGAAGACCCTCAGGAGGAGGGGAACCCCCAGTGGGGGTAACCTCAGGCCCCAGGGCTCCGCTGCCTAGAGACAGAGGAACAGCCAAAGACCCAGTCTCCATGCCCAGGGAAGGTGCCGGTAAAGCCGTAGATGGCGAAGACTTGGCCAATGCACTCCTCATAGCTCTGAAGGTCGGACCCCAGAATCCTGGGAGGGTCCAGTCTCCGAGCCATGATAGCAGATGGAAGTCCCGCGTCAAGCACCGAGAGGGAGGCTTGGAACCGACAGCATTGGTCCCAACGTCACCCCGGGTCCGGCCGAAGAAGTCCGTGTACTAAACTCGGACCCGAAGGCCGGGTTGGAGTAAGGGTCGGAGCCGACCCTAGGATCTCCACTGGCTCCATCAGCACCTGCTCCGACGGAGCCAAGCGGTCGGAGGAGGAATGGCAATGGAATGGGCCATCGGCTCAAGCCAATTGGGTCAGAGCGAAACAAATTTCTGAAAGACTGGGGACTGGAAAAGTCTTTGGAGCACTCTGTCTATGTCCGAATCTGACATCCTTGATGACCTGGAAGAGACCGAATGGGTCCGAGTAGGCCTCTCCAACGGCTCCAAGGGACTAGGGGACCGGCTCGAATCGACTCGACAATTATCGGCGCCAAGGAATGTCCAAACCAAATTCCATCGGTGCGAGAGGGCTTCGGCCGAGGAGGAAGTGTCTGGCGGACAACCTTCATCGGCTCCGAGATCAGTGGAGCCGATGAAGGTGACTCCGCCTCGATGCCCCAGACGTCGGCTCCGAACCCAGAGGAGTCGAGGCTGGAGGCATCGAGGCAGACCATTCCGCCCTCGGCTCCGAAGTCCGTGGAGCCGAAGGAGAAGCCTGCCTATGATTTTTGGCGGTCGGTTCCGACGAACTGGTCGGAGCTGACGCCCTTTTCTTTTTAGCAGGAGAAGGAGAGAACGCTAATGCCTCTTCAAATGAGGGTTTAATAAGGCCTTTTAGAATAAGTTTATTTTTCCTCTCTTGGAGGACCCTCGAGGAAAACGCGTGACAAACACTACAGGACTCCTGCAAGTGTTTGGCGCCCAAACAGTATACACAGAGAGAGTGGTCATCTGTAATAGACATTTTGAAGCTGCACTTAGTGCACTTCTTAAAACCAGAAGGCCTAGGAGCCTGTGACATAATGGCAACCAATCAAGTGTAACAGCCGAAAACAAAAGACACTGATTACCACAGAAAAACTTTTCTCTCTCTCTCTCTTTTTTTTTTTTTTTAACCAAGAACTGTCACAAAAAGAAACTAGACAGGATCCAAGAACCCTTAATACAAAACTGAACTTGAAGGCAAAGTAACTGACAGGGGAAGGCCCTTCAACTGAAAGGAAACCTCTAGTCAGAAAAAAAGGCGCAATCACCACACAAATACTTCACAAAAGTATCAATCATACACAAAAAGACTAAATAGCCGTTAAAACAGCTTTTTTGTTGAAAAACTAGGAATTCCCTGACAGGAAAGTAAGTGAAAAACACTACTTAGCTCAGCCAGCTCGAGACCACGTCTTTGCTTGATAGCGGCAAACGAGATCTGGGGGACTGGTAGTGGTGCATCCTGGGATATAGTAAGCTCAGCCAATAAGAGACTTCGCTCTTTGGCATAAGCGTGCCGAGTCGGAGCCGAGGATCGGCTCCGAACCCATCAGTCAGAATGTAGGCGAGATAGGATCACATAACATCATGGCTGTGTAAGTTTAGACTTCCGCATTCAGAGGTAATTTCTAAAGTAATTTTATTTGTAAAATGGAGTAAAAAACATCCTTTGGTTTTTGCATAAAAAAGTGCTTGCATGCATAAAGTGTCTCTCCTTTACACGTGATCTTTAACAAACTCATTAGAAAACACACTCTAAAACACTATGTAATGTAGCCAAGATATCTACATATATTTTTTTTCTCCACACAAAAGATGCAGGACACAGCCAGTTTTTAAAACATCTAGATATAAACAGATAATTCTTCTGTAGTAATATTACATAAAATAATACAGGTATTTCTTCTATGGTGACATTATACAGGACACTTTGTGTCTTTCGGCTTTTCCCGGTTAGGGGTCGCCACAGCGGAACTCCGGTCCGCTAATGATTGGCAGTAGATTTTTACGTGCCGAGTTGCCGGCCCTGACGCACAACCTTCAACGAAGGTACGCCCATTCACGCATGTCTCTACATAGGAGACGCTCTAGCTGAGAATCGAACAGGACGTCTTACTGTGAGGGGACAATGCTACCACAGCACCACCACCGCAGTATACATTATACATGACACTAAATATACTAAATTCTAATTACAAAACATTTAGCATGCAAACAGTTCGTGTGCAATATACATGACAAGTAAACATTAATTATGACTTATAAGATGTGGGTAAGGAGTATGAAACATTAATCGGTAGGTAGAATTTTTTTTTTTTTTTTGCTGCTCTTCAATAAAAAGAACTTTGGGTGATGTCCTGAAGGCTTGGTAGGGATGGGGCTAAACATAAAAGGGTTGAATCATCAGTGATAGTGAGGCGAGTGGCAGTATGTAGCTCGTTTACAAAAATGTTAAACAAGATTGGGAACTAATATTGATTCTTGCAGAATACTTGACAATGACTGGTACGTAGGAGAAAATAGTTTGTTTCCATTTGACTGCTTGTTGCCCGTCCCATAGCTATTGAGTTCCATAAATATAACCAGACAGAGAGACTAGACACACCTCCATTGAACATTACTGCATACATGACATTAACGGTTCAATGATTAATGCTTTATGAAATGGACATAAGATAACAGGACAAGCAAGCCACACAGGCATATAGTCTGTTATACATATAGATTCCTAATGGAACAGGATACTATCAATGCAACCAGTTCAGGGAAAGATTCCCAAGCATAAGAGTTAAGTGACTTCTGCACAGCTTGGTGGCATGTACTGCTCATTGAACATGCTGCCATACATTCCTGCACTATACAGTGAAGCGTTCCATGAAGTGTAGGAAACTGATGAAACACCTCAACACTGGAGCAATGCACGCAAGATTCACATGCTACATGCAAGTGCACAAGGTACTCCACCTGCTCTATCGTCAGAACCATTTCTTCCTGGTGAGACTACACAATTTAACCTTTCTGCATTTATTTAGTTTTATACATACACAGCAAAGAAAAAACATACAACAGTAACTCGGCCATTCTCCAACTGCTTAACTAATCCTATTCATTCATGAAGTAGGGAGTGCCCACAGACTGTGATGCCACACAAATGGCACAAACAGAAATGAATTCTGGATGGAGTACTACTCCACAAACATCATGTAGAGCTGCAGGCAACTGGAATGCTCTGCAATTTATCCCCAGTATGCCTTTTAGAGTGTGAAAGGCAAGCAAGACAATCGGCAAAATCCTTTGCAAATGTAATTCAGTTTTACTAACTCTCTCATCTCAAAACTGGTGTAACCAGTCAGGAGGAGAAGGTAACCTCACACAACACAATTCCAGTATCACATAGTCCCACCACATCAGCGAACCAAACACATAAATACACAAAAACATACTCGGAGGCTCTAAATAAAAATCTACCTAAGCAACAGAGACCTCCAAAGCAGACATCCAAGCAAACGCTACCTCAAAACAAAACACACACGACACATAACCCACAAAGTCAGTGTGCCAAGCAGCCACAGCCCTTAAGGCTGAATAACACACCTGATACTCTTGTTATAGGTGACTCTATTGTCAGACACACTGACGTCCCGCTCACCAGGCTGAATAAAGAGAAGGTCACATTGAGCTGCCTGTCGGGCGCTAGGATCCGCCACATAATGCAAGCACTCAGGTCACTCCAAAGCAAATACAAATATGACTCAGTCATTGTACATGCTGGTGTGAATGACCTGAGGCACCTCCCTGGACTACATGAAAAGAGACATAGAGGAGCTCTCTGATCATGTAGCCCAGGCTGGTATGACCCTGACCTTGAGCAGCATCTTACCCTCACCTAGAATGATGCCACAGTACAAAGACAAAATGATCGATTTTAACAATTGGCTAAAATTTTGGTGTCATTCAAAGGGGATCCAGTGTCTGTCAGCCTGGGATGACATGCTCGACAAGCCACGTTGCTTCGCTAGGGACGGCTTGCACCTGTCACCACTGGGCTTTCGGACATTGGCAAAGGCTCTTGCCACCCCCATAGTGCCTTTTTTAGGCAAGGCTCAAAAGTCAAACCCACCCCCATAGACAGCACAAGGAACAAGAAAAGTACAGTTTTGTACCTACCATAAATGTAGATGTTCGAAGATCCACATTGCTGCAGTCCTTACACTTGGGTAGTCCGCTGTCCTCAGTCGGCCCGAATATCAAAGTATTAGGCTGACGTCGGTCAAGGCGCTTAAGACTGACATCAGGACGTCAGGGTACAAATGCGCATGACCGACGTCATATCCTCAGTCTTTTCTTGCCCCAGATGTCAGAAGACCCTAAACAGAAAGGTCAAAAACCAAAAGACAGCAAAAAACAACCAGCCACCCTTGCACTAATCATATGTACAATATATACAATATCCACAATATTCACAACCCAAACCACACAACCACCTCTAACTACAGAGGGAAGGAGGGAGGTAAATTGGACTGCAGCAATGTGGATCTTGAACATCTACATTTATGGTAGGTACAAAACTGTACTATGTTCTTCATCTCACATTGCTGCAGTCCTTACACTTGGGTAGAATCCCAAAGCAGAGGTAAGGGAGGATGGCAACACTATAAAGCAGTAGGAGCTGCTAAAATGCCCTGTAAAATTGCAGTGGCAAAACCAGCCCTAGATTTAGAGTAAAGTGGAAGGTGGTAATGCTTAGAGAAAGTATGCACTGAACTCCAAGTAGCTGCCTCCAAAATATCTTTAGTTGCCACCCCCCTTTAAAAGGCTGTAGAAGTGGCAGTAGCCCTAGTGGAATGAGGCCTAATCCCAGCTGGAATCTCCTTACCATGATGGGAATAACAGAAAGCAATACAAGACCCAATCCACTTAGAAATAGTTTGTTTTGACACAGGCTTGCCCTGAGAACCCAAAGCAAATGAAACAAATAACTGCTGAGACTGCCTGAACCCTTTAGTTCTGCTTAAATAATATCGCAACTGCCTGTGTATATCCAAGGTGCGCAAAATCTTTTCCCCTTTATTTTGGGGGTTTGCATAAAAAGTAGGCAAATGAATAGTTTGGTTTAAAGCCACACTAGAAACCACTTTAGGCATAAAGGAAGGATTAGTACGTAAAGATACCCTATCCTTATGGAAAATTAAGAAAGGCTCAACTGCCATAAGGGCCTGTAATTCAGAAACCCTTCTCACAGAGGTAATGGCCAACAAAAAAGCAGTCTTCCATGATAAATATTTCAACTCGGCAGTAGCTGCAGGCTCAAAAGGTTGTAGAGTGAGTTTCTCCAACACAAAATTGAGATCCCAAGCAGGAGTAGGAGCTCTCATTGGGGTCTTATATTCTTTGCCCCTCTAAGGAATTGCTTAAACAAAGGATGAGAAAATAATGGTGGGTCACAGTCATAGTGAGCAGAAATTGCTGCAGCATGAACCTTAATAGAAGAGAAGGACAAACCTTTGTCCAGTAACTCAGCAAGATATTGAAGAGCCACACTTAAATTAGGCTTAGAAACATCAAATTCCTTTGCTGCACTCCAAAATAAAAATCTCTTCCATTTATCTGCGTACACTTTCTTTGTACTAGGCCTTCTGGCCTCCAAAATAACATTCAAAACTTGCTGTGGAAGCTGAGACCCTCCAGTGTTTAAAACAGAATATGCCAGGCTGTTAGGTGAAGAGAGTGAAGTTTGACATTGAGTAAATGACTGTTCTCCTGAGACAGCAGGTGTGGAATCGAAGGCAAAGGCCATGGAGGCTCCTGCCAGACTTCTCAGTAATGGGTACCAGTGCTGTCGAGGCCAATCTGGAGCTATTAAAATCATCTTTGGCTTGTCCTGTCTGACCTTTAGGAGTACCTTTGGGAGGAGAGGCAGAGGTGGAAAGGCATACACATGAAGATTGCTCCAATTGAAAGAAAGAGCATCCACTTTCCAAGCTGTGGGATGAAACCTTTTGTGCAAAACTTTGGCAGCTGGTAGTTTAGTGGAGAAGCGAACAGATCTATGTCTGGAGTTCCCCATGACACTGTCAATTTCTGAAATACATGAGGATCCAATTTCCACTCGTGGGGATCCATAATTCGCCTGCTCAACACATCTGCTAAGGAGTTCTGTGCTCCCGGCAGAAACCTTGCCTGAAGATTTAGCTGTAAACTGAGAGCAGTCTCCCACAAAATCATTGCTTGTCTGCATAGAGGATAAGAATGTGTTCCCCTTGCTTGTTGATGTACCACATGACAGTTGTGTTGTCTGTTAGAACCAACACCTGCCCTGGAAGAAGTAAATCCTTGAAAGCTATTAATGCAAATTGGACTGCTAACATCTCCTTCAAGTTGATATGTAGATGTTGTAGTCTGGCAGGCCACGTGTCTTGTATCCACTTTCCATTTAGATGAGCTCCCAAGCTTTGTCTGAGGCATCTGTCGTTAGAATCTGACTCGCCTCTGGCGGGTCACAGAGAGTCCCTTGTTTAGGTGACATTCCTGAGCCCACCACAAAAATTCCTTTTGAATGCAAGGTATTATCTGAATGACAGTGTCCATATCTTGGCAGTGCTGTGTCCATACATTTTGAGATACCATTGTAGCTTCCTCACATGCAGTTTGGCATTGGGAAGCACCAGAATACAAGATGCCATGAACCCCAAGGCTTGAAGGACTGTCCTTGCAGTCAGCCTGGACTGATGAGACAATTGATGGAAGTAAAGGGAAAGATTCTTTTGTTTGTCCGGGGTCAAAAGGCCATCTGGGATGCTGTATTCAGTCTCACACCCAGAAAGCACATGTCCTGAGAGGGTACTAGACTGGACTTTATTTCGTTCACAGAATACCCCAGGCATCTTAGCACTGCTATCACATATTGCAAATGATGAAGAAGTTCGTCCCTTCCTTGGGCCAGAATCAGGCAATCGTCCAAATAAGGATAGATCTGTATTCCTTTTAGCCTGAAGAAAGCTATCACTGGAGCCAGAACCTTCGTGAACACTCTGGGCGCAGTAGATAAGCCAAAGGGCAATGCAGAGAACTGATAATGAGAAGTCCCAGCTCGAAAACGCAGATACTTCCTGCAACTTAGCCTGATAGGAACATGAAGGTAAGCCTCCTTGAGATCCAGAGTCACCATCCAGTGATCTTTGCCCAGCAGAGGTAAAAGCTGTTGTAACGTCAACATTTTGAACTTGGGAATATCCAGATAAGTGTTGAGGATAGATAAATCCAAAATTGGTCTCCACGTGTTCCCCTTCTTTGGTACTAGGAACAGGCGAGAATAAAATCCTAGGCCCACTTCTGGCAGAGGGACTGGCTGTATGGCTCCTATTTGAAGCAGCAGAGAAATTTGTTTGTGAGCCTCTATTCTTTGCTGAGGAGGAACGTCTGGCATGCCTTTGAAAGGAGGTAAGGTATGGAAATAAAACTTGTAGCCTTGGTGTATAATATCCAATACCCATCTGTCCTGGGTAATTAAACTCCAATTTTCTTTGAAGAGTGCCAACCTTCCTCCCAAAGGTGCTGCCAGACAAGAAGGCTCTGGCAGCTGAAAAGGTAGGTCATTGGGCCTGTTTACGAAAGGACTGGCCCCTGCCCTCACCCGAAGACTGTGCAGGTGAACTCCTGTTCTAGGTCTGAAAGAGCCCTGAGCTCTGCCCTACCACGTCTAGATCTTCCCCTAGACTGTGAATCATAAGAATCGTCCACCCTTAGCAGGCCAATTCCTGCTAAACTTGGAGGCTGAACCTGCAAAAATCTTTAACAGCCTGCATAGACTTAGCCTTGTCTTCCATTTTCTTTAAGACTGCCTCCACAGGTGACCCAAACAACACATCAGACTGTAAAGGAGCATCTAAAATCCTTGTCTTAACATGGTCAGATAAATTCTGATCCCTCAGCCAGGCGTGCCTGCGAAGAACTGACCCAGTGGCAGCCACCCTAGACGAGGCCTGTACAGCATCAAAACCACATTGTAAAGAATGCTTACCCACCTGTTCAGAAACATGTACCAAATCTTGTAATTCTTTACACTCAATGCCTTCCGCCAGAGCATCTACCTTAGACTTCAATTGAGAAAGAAGATAGTTTTGATATTTCAACATGTGAAACTGGCAATTCAAAGCCCTCATAGCTAAGGTGGAAGAAGTATAGACTTTCTTTCCCCATCTATCCAAAGCTCTGGCCTCTTTATCTGGAGGAACTGGATTTTTTACAACAGAGGCCTTGATGCCCTTAGGTCCCTGACTAACAGTTTCTGGGTCTGCCCTAGGACTCTTATAGAGATATTTATGAGCTTCAGGCACCCTGTAATACCTGTCCGGTTTAACAGGAGCAGGAGGCAAAGAATCAGGATTAAGTGAAGCCTCTGCAAACACATCTTCCACAACATCCAGAACAGGTGGTATAGCCAAAGGCCTATGCTGGGGTAAAAGCAAAAATTCCCTAAGCCTGTTCCTGGAATCAGAGAAGTCCTGACCTTCCCACTTAAAATGTTCCCTCATGGAATGAAGAGTCTCTGAAAAAGAAAAATCCTCTGGAGGAGAAGCACAAGGAGTAGAATCATCCATATCAGAATCAGAATAGGGAGAATACTCCTGCAAGTCTTCAGCCGAAGACTCTGAAACATCCGAAGCCTGCTCAAAACTCCCCAACTCTGGTTCCACCCTAGGCCTCTTATCAGGAGGGGGCAAAGAACCTCTAATCTAAGTAATTAAATCTTCTGCCATTTTAAGCATGTGCTTCTTGGGCACAGATCCTGATGAACTAGGAGTGACACCAACAGAAGCTAAACCTGGCCTGCCTCTGGGAGAAGCCTTGGAAACAGAAGGAGAGGGCCTAACCACCCTAGGAAGGGAGGGGAGTACAGTAACCTGGGAAGCCCCTTCAGCCTGACCTGCCTCCTGAGAGGCCACATCCTGCAATATCAACGTCTCCCCCTGGGACTCCAGAGAAGCCACCGGCGGAACCACCGGTTCCACTGACGCCTCTAAAGAACCGGCGTCCGGTACGGACGACTCTTCTTGCCTGGGTTTAGCTGCTTTGTCTTTGCGCTTCTTCTCGAAGCGGCGTCGAGCATCCGACGGCATATTATAATTGCACCGCTTCCAAGACCAACCTGGCACAATCTAACCTTCGCAATAGTGCGCTTATTGAACCTAGCACAAAGCGACACCCAACAACGTCGTGCTCAGGCCCCAAACAAGGAATACACAAAGTATGATAATCTCTATGCGGTATCTGTTTCCCACAAGAAATACAGTTATTCACTTTTTCTGACATCCGGTAAACCACTGAGGCAAGAAAAACTAAAATATTCCCCAACGGGTACTTAGCCAACTTTGACTCGGTCTGAAACTCCGAATTGAAAAATTTCAGAACGCCGAACGGCACTTGCAACGCTGCTTCTGCATCGGACCATGCGGCAAAAAAGACTGAGGATATGACGTCGGTCATGCGCATTTGTACCCTGACGTCCTGATGTCAGTCTTAAGCGCCTTGACCGACGTCAGCCTAATACTTTGATATTCGGGCCGACCGAGGACAGCGGACTACCCAAGTGTAAGGACTGCAGCAATGTGAGATGAAGAACATCTAAGGGTAATGCTGCTAAACGCCAGAAGTCTTAACCTCAAGATGCACGCACTCGAAGCTCTCCTCAGTATGGAGAACATCGATATCTGTGCAGTGACAGAAACCTGGTTCAAGGCTCCAGAGAGCACCCCAGCACTACCAGGCTATACCTCATATCATGCTTTTCGGCCCCAAAACCCGGACCGAACCACAAAAGGAGGGGGAGTTTCCATATTTATCAAGGATATCCACACCTACAGGTTAGTGGCATTGCACGAAGTATCGGAGACCATCCATGTGCAACTAATAGTGGGCAAGACTGCTTTTCAGTTTATAGAATCCTGCAGACCACTCTCTCAAAGTCAGGAATCCCTTGCTGCTTTCCTGAAAACATTGGAGAACATGAAGATCTCTCCGAACACCATTATATTGGGCGACTTCAACTACCCAAACATTGACTGGAAGCACTACTCAAGCCCCAGCACCTTAGCCCAAAGATTCCTGGAAATTATAAACTCAAATGCTATGGAACAACTAGTCACCACTCCCACAAGAGGGGACAACATACTAGACCTGATCATTACCAACATGGAGACTCTATGCTCCACACCAGAAGTATATCCCTCATTGGTAAGATCAGACCATAAATTAATTTCACTGGATGTCCGCATCCCGACCCCACCCCCAGCCCAGAAAACCGCAGTGAAAAACTTCTCAAAAGCGAACTTCTCACTTCTCAAAACCGAAGTGGAATCCTTCAAGGCCCCAGGGCCAGTGGAAACTACAGCCCAAACTGCAGAATCCTATATAAATGCATTCTACGGACATCTCCAGGAATGCATGGATCATGCTATCCCAAACAAAACCAAGACCCAATCATCCAAAGGCAGGCGTCCAGTCTGGTGGACCCCTGCCATAAATAAACTGTACAACAGAAGGAGGAAGCTACTACATGATAGAGCAAAATCCCTAATAGGGAAGGCATCTCTGATCAGTACTAGCAAAAATTACAATCCCTCATAAAATCCTCCAAGGCCAGCTTCGAGAGAAAAATTGCACAGGACACCAAAGACAATCATAAGGCTTTTTCAGTTACGTTAGAAACCTGGGATGCAACTCCCAGACTTGTTCTGAGTTGATTCTAAACGACAAAAATACACTGAACCCACAGACATCGCCAATATCCTGGCAGACAGGTTCAGTGCAAACTTCTCCACCCCTCCCCAAAAGAGCAAATATCTATCCCGGCAGAGGGCTGCCTCCCAAGCATCTCAGATGCTCAGGTGAAGGCTGCCCTCTCCAAAGCAAAAACACTGCTTCCATGGGACCAGATGGCGTCCCAGGTTGCGCCCTACATGAACTACAAGAGGAACTAATCCCTCAAATAAAACAGCTATACAATCTCAGCCTCACTACAGGATATGTGCCCACAGAATGGCGTGCAGCAACAGTGGTCCCACTCCACAAAGGTGGAGCTTCTACGGACCCTGGAAACTATGGCCCGATAAGCCTGACTAGCTTAGTCTGCAAGGCTATGGAGAGGATCATCATGGAGCTCATAAACAAAGACATTGGGGACCTACAGACACTAGATCCTACCCAGTTTGGCTTTGTCAAGGGCAGATCCTGCCTTTTGAACCTGGTTGACTTCTTTGAAACAGTCACCAAAGCCATAGATGAATGGAAGGTAGTCCACACAGCCTATCTGGACCTTGCAAAGGCATTTGACACAATACCCCACTCGGGCATCATAGATAAGCTATCCAGCTTAAATATAAACCCCTATGTCACAAGATGGGTCGCAAACTGGCTCAAAGACAGAACCCACAGAGTGAGAGTTGCTGGAGCCATGTCAGACTCAAAACCGGTCACAAGTGGCGTCCCACAGGGTTCAGTCCTGGGACCACTCTTGTTCGGTATATACTTTTCCGAGGTACAGGCAAACGTGGGAGGACTATGGCTCACCAAGTTCGCAGACGACTGCAAACTGGGCGCCTTTATCAACTCTCCAGCTGACACAAACATCCTTCAAAAAGGTCTCACAGAGACAGACAACTGGTGCCAGCGCCATGGTTTAAAGCTAAATGCCAAAAAATGTATAGTCATACCCTTTGACAAAAACAATGTGCCCACAAATTACCACATAGACGGAAACCCATTAAGTACAGAGAAAGTTATTAGGGACCTGGGGACCCAAGTTGATAGCAATCTCTCCTTTGAAAACCACATTGCCAAAGTGGTTAGAAAGACCTTCTACATAGCCCACCTCATCACGAAGGGTTTCGCATCTAGATCAAGAGAGGTAATCGTGCCCCTTTATTCATCCCTCATCAGGCCCATCATAGAATACAATGCCCCTTTTGGGATGTACCTTACCCGACACCTGCAGCAATTAGAAAGACCCCAAAAGTATCTCACCAAGAGGATCAAGGGTCTCAAACAGATGCCATATACTGCTCGGTTAAAAAAACTCCAGCTCTACTCAGTTACATACCGCCTACTTCGGGGCGATCTATGCCTGACATACAAAGCTATGTCAAATCCAAAATTAATGGACATGCTCCACCTCAGTAAATCTAAATCCCTTAGAGCCACACGCTCGAGGGACTTGAACCTCAGCACAGAAATAAATAGAACTTGCTGGAGGGACAGGTTCATAACCCAGAGGCTCCCTTCGCTCTGGAATAGAATTCCAGTTCATGTGAGGCAGAGCACCTCACTGAATCTCTTCAAGAAGAATCTCGATAAGTGGATGGGGGATCGTAGGTTTGTCCCAGGGATTACTCCCATGTCACTGTTAGACAGAGGCACAGTAAACTACACCTTAAAAAAGGGCACAGTATACTCAAATCAAGGGGTGGCGTAAGCCATACAGAATCGGGCTAGGCTTATAATTGCCCCAGGGCAGATAGCCTAGTATGAACCTATGAACCTACGAACCTACTGTCTAACTGCAACACATTTTCAAGCAAGTATTTTAAATAATTTATAAATTTACTCAATGCATTCTTTGAGGTGCCTTTTGTTTCAAAGTTCTATTTCATAAGATTCTATTCTGCGGTATACACTTAAATGTATTAAGAATTTCTGGTGAAACAAATTGTCCTTGGAGAATACCAGCCAAGAATGGAAGGGCACATAGCACAAGGAACTGTGTCCAGCACATGGCTGTAGCATTTGCTATTAAATAAATGGGACTGAAAATTAATCTTCACAGGCCAACAAACACATATGTTGTCAAGTCTGGGTTACGGAAGACTAAAGAAAGGCACAAGCTGGAGGATGAGTGACTGACTTTGTGCATTTCATCCACACAATGGATCTTTCAAAAATCTAACAGGGGCTAAAAATACAGAAGGCACAGTGATTCTGGGGCACTTGGGAACAAAGAACAAGCTGTATACCCTGCTAAGTTAAAGATAGACTCATTTTGGGAGACACTGTACACTGCCTTCATTGTAAACAGACTGCCAAGCTGTGTGAACCACTAGTGAAAAGAGTAGAAGTGAAGTGGGAAATAAATGACACTGGGTATAGCATGGCATTATGGCAATGTGCAAATTTGCTGCTGGTATGGATGGCAAACTGGGGTTATTTATTGATTCTGTTAGCAAGTACACTGGAGAGCTTGGCGCTCTTTTCAGCCCGAACTTAGCAGATCAAAACAGCGGTAAATACAATACATTATCAGCAATAAAGAATAACATGCAGATTAATTCAAAACGGAAAACAAAAAAATGTACAAGGAATATTTTTCACAGCCATGGGAATTTAATATAGTTAAAATATACAGAGTAAGGGCAACACCATTAAAAGCCCCAAGAATGGTGAAATAGGCCATACAATTCATAAAATACTGTCACTGCACGCACAGGAGACTCATTCATTCATATTTTACACTAGCTGCAGATCATTAAAGACGGGTTTTCTGTGAATAAAAATCACTGTGCAACTTAATGGGCCTTTTCTACAGAAAGACAGCTTAAACTTCATTTTATTTTGCTTTTGTTTGGTTATGGAATATTTTTTCTAGTTTTGTTGCATTTTGTCTGTGGCCAAATTTATGTATGTGTGTATATGTGGCTAGCCACAAACTGTACAGAGATGCAGGTGTACAGATCTGTGACAGAGAGACAATATGGTTTAAGTAGCTTTATAATTACACTAGTCAGATAAAATCCTGCTGCACTCTTTTTATGAATGTCATCTTTGCTTTTTCCTGCACCTTTCCAGAACCACTAATAAGCTTATTAACAAGTCTCGGAATTGAGCACTATGCATTCAGAGGTAACCATGCTAATGTTGCCTATACCAATCCATGCAACTCAATTGCACACATTCACCTATAAGCACACACCCACCTCCCAGACACACACACACACACACACACACACACACACACACACACACACACCCCCTACGGGACTAACAGCCCTGTTCTTACCGCAGGACTTAAGAGTATGCTTTCAAAAGACTGCCCACACTTGTTCACTCTGCACACCAAACAGCGCACTAAAGCTATTCTCTGAATTACTCTACTGCACTATTACGACAAAACATTCTGGGGAAGTATACATGGCTAATTAGAATTGGCTGCACACCTGGACTGCCACATCTGCATACAACCTTCACTTGCGAGGACAGTGTAAACTACAGACTGCAGCCTTCTTACCCCTATAGCATCGCACTGGTCTCTAAATCACTCCATCTTAAAGTATTAAGCAATCCTGTTACGAAATTGCAAAGTGCATCATGCATTTCTGAATCCCAGTCTATTTTTGCTGGTGTAAGTAAAGGTATCAACCAGTCGTGCATAATTTAAATGTTTTATCCATTTCCTGTAAATATTTTATATAAAAACTGTTTTATTCAGATCTAAAACGTATTTTACTTTACATTTGAAGGTTTCTTTTACCCCAAACTGCAAAAACTATTAAGTGATGCTGTAAAGCTACAGGAATATGGAACCTACTGAAAGTACAAAAATAAGGTGAAGAAAATTAAATCTCTTTCCCCCATTTAGTTACTTTGACAAATAAAGTATAAATGTGATGCTCTAAGATCACCTATCCCACCACCAATCCCTCACCTCACACCATTTACCAAAAGAATGCAATCAAATGTGGCCGTCATGACTGCAACAATCCACTAACCTTGCAATTTGCAGAATCTATACCGAGAACAAAACAGCACTCTCTGTAAACTAGCCAAGTCTTGGGATACTGACTGATCTTTTACGCTCCTAAGCAAAAGCTGCAAAGTCTTTGCACATCCCAATTACAAAATTCAAGGCTTCTGCAAAATGCAAACATAGACTAAACAGAAACTGACAGACTTTTGAAGCCAAGGTGTTAACACCTTAACAGGTTTGTCATCCTAAAGGCAGGGCTATTTTTTTCTTAACAGTGGTCTTTTAAATGACAAGAGTTGTAATTACATCTTTCCACTTTTTTCACTACTTCTCATCACTTTTAAGAGTGCCGCCCACCCTACTCTGAGCTTTGACAGTGAATTGTGGTTTATATCCCCTGTCAGTGCTCACTTCATCACCTGATATTCTCACACTGCTTTCTATGGTCTAAACACTACAGCTGCCCCCCCCCCCCCCCCCCATTTTACATTTCCCATAACCCTATGACGTACAATGACATTCTAAGAAACTACCCTGTGCTCCTAAGCATATCTACTACAGCTACTTCTGACCAAACAGTGTGAAACACAGACACTGTACCAATCCTCCACCTGTACAGGCGAGTGGTCATCTGACAACATCGCCTACAACACATAAATGTTTACATCCTTTTGTTAAGGAAAGCAGACAAGAGTTCACATTACACCTTATACCAATATTCCAGTTACCTGATTTCCATAACAGAATCCATTCTACAGGCAGCTTAAAACAAATACCTTGCCCCATGCCAATGCATTGCCACTATCTTGACACATGCTTCTCCAGTACGGGCTTCAGAGAGACCACTCCAAATGAACTGGAGGTTAAGCAGAGTAATGGAGAACAGAGCTTTTTTGTCTCTCTCACTGCTGCCACAAATTTTGATTCAAAGAAGCACCTGGTTCCAAAGAATGTATGGTCAAAGAGAGTCGACACCAAGCCTAGCAAACTGAAAGGAACTGGGGAAAAATTGAAATGCCATTTCAGCAGGCATGTAGTAAGGTTTAAACATGCAATGTTATAATCTGGCAGAGACAGAGGAAGAGGTAAGCTAGGTCATTCAAGGCAAATTTAATAGAGCTGCAGTGCAAAATCTTTGGGTCATAAAACGGTTAAAAAAACGGTAGCGGGGGAGTACTAAAAATATTAATTTGGATGAGAGCATGGTTTGTGACACTGAGCAAGTAGTGTTGATTCAAACAGTTGTGACAATGACAAAAAAGTTAATTCCACCAAATGTTACAGAAGTGGCTAATGTGTTGGCGGGAATAAAATAAATAAAATGGCATTTTACAGGATTACAGTCCGAATATGCAAGACATCTGGAAATGACAAACTGTTCATGCAAAAAACTCTGTTTTCAATGCGTCACTGTGATGCTGACAAAACAAAATCGAGGATGTTCATCAGAAAGTTCTGGAAGTTGTTAAATATGTACAGCAAGAATGGGTTTCAATGGAGGATAAATTACAAAGGAAGAACTTCAGAGCTAATGTATTAGAAAGAGAAGGCCTCGATTTATTACTTACTGGATTACAACAAAAACCAATAAGGCACAGTGGATTGATTTTACAAAAGGAGTTCTTCGGATGTTGACAATGTCAGATGCCACTGACTCAGTCTGCTTACAAATACAGGATGCTTAGATTTACTCCAGTCGAGTATGTGTGATGGTATGAAAAGGAATAAGTTTAACAGCAATTTTGGCAACTACGAATGTGATTTACAGTAGCTGACTGCCCTACTTATGTTGATAATTATTACTGCCAAGTTAATCTGCTACAATGATTGCAATTTGGTGGGGCAAGCAGGAAATGTAAAAGACAAAAGTTTAAAAAAATAAGTTTTTTTCCTGTTGTTGTGACAGTGGTTTACTTGTGCTGAAAAAAGTAAAGACTAAATTAACACAATTACTGATACTTACCCCAGTGGACAGCTTGAGATGGACTACAAGACCTTTTCCAAACAAGCAGACTGTGTTAAATTTGGAAGTGAAGGTTGAGTGGGAGGGAAAAAAAATCTAGCCAGAAGGGAGACATTGTTCAGCATAGCTGGTGCATGATGCTTCATGAAAATTTACATTTCTGCATGAATATACATAAAATGACAGTACAACTGCTGTACTCTACTGACCTAGGACTCTGAAACCAGAGCATTACCGATGGCAGTGGTTGTGTATGCAGTTTGACTTGCATAAGCAGGAAAGCGCCCATCTTTTTTTTTTCTTTCTTTTTGCAAGTGATTAATGCAGTTAGTTATACTTAGTTTCCAATGTGTGCCCAACTGATGTATTTAAGATATAGGACAAAATTTCACTGGATGCAACAGGAAATGATAAAGCTAGCAATGTCGATATTCATTATCCATCTTTTGTGACGGATTCACCTGGAATATCTGAATGCACTGTACGTGGGTCAACAATGAAATTAAGCAGTTCTAAGTGTGTTCCTAACAAAAGGATGCTTTTTCATACAGGAAATAACCTAAAAGAGATAAACCATGCTTATTATCCAAGATACTCATGGCAATTCAGACTGTATAACTTGAGTGACTAATTAGGGTATCCGATACAGTTTCACTGCATGCAAAAAGAAATGATGCACTTTTACTGTAAGTAGTAGTGATAGATTAATCTGCATAGAAAGATTTAAGTAGTGATAGATTAATCTGCATAGAAAGATTTAAATGAGACTTTTTTTTTAAATGCTTCATTCAGTGTTTTAAAGTCATGAAGTTTAACGAGACAGGCTGCTAAATTAGACAGCCACATAGACTACCAGTGATTGATCACAAGTACAGTATACAGGATCTTTATTTAAATTCAATTGGCAGAATTATTGCTGTATTATCAATTATTTGTATTACGAAGTGTAATTATTAACATCTTAAGAATACCTGATTTGAACTGAGATTTTTTTTTCCTTTTTCACTTCACTCACAGTTGTAATTTGATGATATACCCGAATTTTCCACTGTGCTCTAACAATACTGAGACGGTTACTGAAATTTGAAGCAATCATTGGTATTTATTACTTGATGCCCTTCCACCGATTATAGAATTGTGTTACAGTCACATTTTGAAGCCTGACTAAGTAATCCTTCCATTGAAAGTTATGACAGCCAACCGTGTTATTATTGCTTTCTCAACAGTTAAAACTAATTTGTGTCTTGAAAAGGCAAAAAAACAGACCGTTAGCAGCATGGTACAAAAACTATAATGTGTATGGTCACCACTCAATTCATATACTATATAATAAAAAAATTCAAAAGTTTTCAGTTCTGCTGGCTGACGGGGATAAAACCCTGACTAATACCCAAACAACTCTAGTTCAGTTAGTGGTCTCAGCACCTGCTGAAGTGGGAGAGAAGTGGAATGACAAGACATAGCCTACTTACCTCTCGGCAGGGGGGGGGGGGGGCTTGAGGCACACTCTCCATAGTACAATCCTCAGTATAACCAGCTGATGTAAGGAGGTGCTTCTCTTCAAGGGGAGCAGCACTACTTAAATCACACTGCCCAAGGAGGCAGGCACAAGCACAGCAAACAACCACTGTATGCCATCCCTTGGAAGCCAACAAGCATGAACGGGGGAAGTGGTAGAGCTTAAAGTATCAATGGGCAGCACCCTCACCTTCCAGGCTCGGGTTTTATCTGTATACTAAGTGGCAGGATTCACCTTCCAATACTGACACTGCAGTGCAGCATAAGGGAGGTGCTGCACTTCCAAGTACGCCATTTCTTTGGCTGACACATTGAATACAGGTCCCATCTGCCAGACCTGTTAGTAGCTCCAAAGCATGTCAAAGGTCACATGGCATTTACTGAAAAAAAGGGGGTGCTTTATTTACAAACACAACTCTGCATTATAAAAGTATACATTCAAATTCCCTAATCCCCCCAACAAAAACTTTGTATTTTTCAAAACATTCATTTCTTATTTTTCTTACTTAACAAGCCATTGTATCTAGCTTTCCACAGCCCCCAGTGTATATGGTTCAGCAGATCTTTCTCTTTCATACCAATTTTTTCTGATACTCACATTCAGCCTTACTTTTTTTTTTACCTGTTCACTTCACCATAGCTTTTTACTATATTGCCAAAATGTTTTTGTTCTCACACAACATAAAAATTTTCCATGGTTTCTTCCAACCAACATACCAAAGCCTTTCTTCTTTTTGCTTATATTGCTTTAACCGAAGCTATAATCCTCCATAAGGAGTTTTGCCATTCCCATGCAATTCCCAAGGTCATTCTCTACTTTCTTTTTTTTGTCCCTTTAATATTCCACCTTAAATTTTCCCAAGAATCTATTCAACACACAAAAAAAAGTCATAATCCCCTAGCATCAGTTTCCTCCTCCTGCATTTTTTCCAAATTCAGTTCTATAGCAGTTTACTTTTCGTGAAACTCTGCCATCTCCATTTCCACCACGAAATTCACAGAAGTACCCATATTTTGTTATTAAAAATTTCCCTAAAACTCTCTTCATACATAACTGCTCCCACAATACAATGCAACTATGTCAGATAAACTACAGGCTGTAACAGTCCAAAGTCCACCCTCTTCCTTTCACTATATACAATATCATTTTGGAATTCAGTATATATTCCCACATTAACCCAAAAACAATTTCTAATAAATTTATTTTCTCATTCTGTTGGAAAAATGGAACACTTTTCACATACACATTAACATTCCCAATACTCGGACAATTTCCATAAATAAGTTTTACTTCTTGAAATATCTTTCCCATTGCTTACATATCACTTAGTTTAATCCACATGCAATGCCTGAATACCAAAATTTTCTTTCTTGCAAAATATAACCCCCAACTTTGCCATATCTGCAAAGCCCTTACCGTTTTCCTTACTCAAACTGTAACAGAACATGCATGTAATTTTCTTCAACTATCTTTAGTGCCTCCTTTTCCCTCACTTTATTTTTTAACTCAACCATCTGCAGAAGTCAATATCAAAAGTAATTATTGAAGTGAAACTTCTTTAGGCATATTGGTGTGAGTTAAAGTGAAAGAGAAGTCAGACTCCACTGGACAATGACTGTTGCCGATCCAGAAGTCACAGAGGGAAGGTAACCTGCTTTGTGCAGATTCTAGAGTGTTACCCCAATCATAACTCCATAACACCAAGTTAGCAGTGAAAGTGAAGAAATAATATCCACAAAAGAAGAAACTTGTGCAGGTGATGTTTTCCAGATTTTTGCCTCATTTTTTTGTCAAATGTATGCTTTTCTGGCAAATCGCTGAGGACTAAAATAACCAAATAATGGCATACATTTACGTTTCAGACTTCAAATCCTTCAGAAAATGCAAGCTAATACAGACCCACTTATCCTACTAATACTCCAAGTTTAAAAGAGCAGTATTTAAAATCTTAATATCATCTCTTTCTCAAAATGACTACCGTTTATAACATACAGAGTGTGCACAATATTTTTCCTGCCAACTACTACTGTGAGGTCTTTTTTATGGCTTTTATCTTCAGGCCATTTTCACCACACTGAGTATACAGGTACACCAACCCTTTCTTGTTTAGACTTGGACAAAATGACCAAAGAAGTCCCTGGAGAAGAATTAATTTTGGAGACAGTCAAGTGCTTGTTCAGACATGGGTATTCTAACTCAACAGGTCATAAGAGGAATCGTTTCATTATGGTGTCGGTGAAATGACTGTTTGGACTTGGACAAACTACTGAAGAAATCGTTGAGGGAAACGCTTCTTTGGAGACAGTGAGATGCTTGTGCAGACACGGCCAAACTAATGAAGGTGTAGTTGGGTGAATAGTCTCATTTTGGAATCAGTAAGGTGCTTGTGCAGACATGGCTAAACTACTGAAAGGGTTGTTGGGGGAAACATTTCCTTTTGGTGTCAGTGAAGTGTTTGTGCAGACTTGGCCAAACTAGTGAAGAGATCATTGGGGAAAACATTTCCCTTTGGAGACGGTTACTGCTTGTGCAGACATGGCCAAACTACTGAAGGACTAAATTGGGGGAAGGGTCTCATTCTGGAGTCAGTCAAGTGCCTGCACAGTCATCAATATACTGCTGATAGGGTCACAGGGGAAAACGTTTCATTCTATTTTGCGTCAGTCAAGTGCTTGTGTAGACTTGAGCAAACTACTGAAGGGCTGTTCGGGGAAATGTTTCATTATAGCATCCAAGTGATCATGCAGAAATGAAGGTATTAATGAAAAGGCATTTTGGGAAATGTTTTTTGCGGAGGCAGTCAAGTGCTTATGCAGACATTGGTATACTATTGAAAGACTCTTTGGGAGAAACATTTCATTTTGTAAGTTTTTTCTGCAGACATGGCAAACTACTGAAGGAGTTATTTGGGGAAATGTTTTATTTTAGAGTCAGTCAAGTGCAAGTTAAGGCATGGATATACTAATGAAACATGGTCCATGTGTCAAACACTTCATTTTGGAGTCAGTCAAGTGATTGTGCATACATGGCCTTGACTGAAACGTTTCATGTTGATGACTGAGAAGTGCTTCTGCAGACAAAGCCAAACATCCATCATTGGGGGAAATGTTTACCTTTGTGCCAGTAAGGTGCTTGTTTAGACAAGCATATGCTACAACGGTCACTGGAGGAAACATTTCATTATGGTGTCAGTGAAGTGTTTGTACAATCTTGCACAAACTACCTGGGGAGATGTTTCATTTTGGAGGTAGTTGCTTGTGCACACATGGCCAAACTACTGAAGGAATAGTTGGGGGAAACATCTCATTTTGGAGTCAGTCAGGTTCTTGTGCAGAAATGAATATACTACTGAAGGGGTCATTAAGGGAAATGTTTCATTTTGACATCAAAGAGACCGTGCATAAAAGAATATACTAATGAACAGGTCATTGTGGAAATGTTTCATTTTGGAGACAGTCAAGTACTTCTTCATACATGGATATTACAGTGCAATGAAAAAGTATTTGCCCCCTTCCTGATTTCTTATTTTTTGCATGTTTGTCACACTTAAATGTTTCAGATCATCAAACAAATGTAACTATTAGACAAAGATAACCCAAGTAAGCACAAAATGCAGTTTTTAAGTAATGATTTTATTTATTAAGGAGGTTTGGATGTATGCCTTAACAGGATTGTGCACTTTACTGCTTCTAGTAAGCATGCTAGTAAAATTTAAACTTAAATTTAATTGCTATAATTCCTTGGTAGAAATTCTGGAGCAGCGAACTTAGCAATTATGAATTCAAAGATATACCATCTCTGATTCTATGCAAATTTCTACTGCTGCCACAGGAACAGTGAACAGCTCCCAATGAATTAATGTGCAAGATGACAGACTGATGTTTTATGAGACACTGATCATATAAAGACAGACCACAGTTACTCTTAGTAATGTAACAGGTTTATGTTTCTTTGAATTAGGCAGCTCTCTAACATAATGTTGCAAAGTCTGGATTAGCTTTTAATGGGCTCACTGTAAATAGTAACAAGGCCCCCCCCAACACCTTTATTGAATTATTACTTGTGACATGGGCAAATTTACATTCATATACTGGTAATCAAACTATATTAACATATCAAACATACTTCACATATATTGCTATATATCATATAACCTAAGCAACAGTAGCAAGGCTTGATCATTTATGAGATAGCCAAGTTTAGTTTCTAGAATGGAAAATTTTTCTTGATCCAAGAGATTTTAAGATTGCTCTGTGAGCGGGAAACACTGTACAGGAGTATTACAAACCAGCATGGTTATGCAGGCTGTTTACCTGGGAAGTATGAATGAGGTTTGCTGCTTACGCCAATCAATGCTGCTTGGCTTCATATACTGAGATAAGGAAGAAAGGCTATGATGCGTTTTAAATGGCAGTATGATGACACACGTCTTCAAGTAATAAAAACAAGGAAAACTTCATGGTGTATGCCTGACCACCTTCTGGTTATTCTGACAAAGACTCAGTGAAAGTTTAAAGGGAAGTAGTCATGTTACAGACTACCAGACAGATAACAGCTCAGAGATATAGAGATGTTTGAAATATACAAGCACAAGAAAAACAGAAACCTATTTATTTACAAAAAGTGCACTCTTGTTTATTTTTGTCTAGCAGAGAGATATCTTTACAATGGCGGGAAAAATGAATGAGCAGTTAAACAGCTTATGCAATAATCGTTGAGTGCCACTGAATACTCCACTAGAAAAAACTCCCTCCATTATCTGATCAAACAGAAAACATGAAACAAAATGATAAGACTGCATATCTAGAAAGCATTATGTTCAATCCCATATATTTTTTCTACATAAAATCAGTTGCCTTTTTTTCCTTAGAGTGAAGAGTGAATTTACTGGTTTACACTCTACTGGAATTTTTTTTCCATTTTTGTGTTTGAAATATACTGAATAATCTTTTCATATGAACACTGAATTTTAGCAGCGTCTCCCTAAAGGGCGGGCCTGACTAATGGAGACCTCAAGGTTGTAATTTCGGTTTATTAATGGGTTATAGTACTACAAAGAGAAGATTAAGAGAAAAAAGGCATTAAAAACTCGCAGCTACAAAAATGGCAAATAAATTACCATGTACAGAAAGAAGACTGCAGCAGGTATACAGCGAGGGAGACTCAGAAGCAGTTCTCAGCACTTGTGCTGTCTTGGGGCAATAGATTAAAGCATGTTTGTTGGTACAATGACAGATGGCTTGTAGGGAAGTTGAAAAGAAAGACTAAAACTCAATTAATGGGTCGGGATTGGATTTCAATGGTTAAGAAGATTTAGTAAATGGAGAGAGGTTGCCCGATTATGGGAAAGAAATGCAAACTTGATATAAGGTATCATCATAAAAACTGTTAGTACTGGAAAATGAACACTTGGTAACTAAGGATTTGGTAAGGGGGACTTTAAGTGTGTCCAATGAAGGTATGTCACATCTCTACAACTGTAATTAGACCTACACTGAATTCTTTACAAAATGATGAAATAATATTTGAGAAGCATTCCCAATATAGATGCAAGACATCTGTATAGGATGAACCAGATTTAGAAATAGTTTCCACATACATTTGCAATGCTGAATTCAGACATTAGTTCTCAAAATACACCCCAATAAATATTACATGCTTTTAAATTTTATGCAAGTTTTAAGTTTGTCTGCGTGTGCACACACTATGTAACTGCCTCTGCCCAAAGACTCAGGTAGGGCTCAAAAGGGTTTTGCAGCACTGCCCACTCATTAGGTTAACAAAACAAACAAACATACATAACCTTTTAGTCAATTAAATTGTCCAATATAATTGCCCTTCACTTTCTCCACCAAATTGATCCTACTAGCAAACTAACAATCCTCAAAACATTCTCATCATGAAGCCTGCATGCTGCTGTCAATCCACAACACCCCACCGCACCAGCAGCTTTGACGGCCAAATCACTAACATTACCCTCACCACAATACCAGTCTAGCCTCAAAAGCTTCATCTAGTAACAGAATCTCAAGGTTTTTTACCAGATCACACATCAAACCCTTTCTTTACAAACTCTGCTAACCTACTCGTGACACCTCTTGAACAAAGTTATAACCTAATTATCTCTCTCTACCCTGAAAGTCAATAGTCCAGGATTCCACTTCATTCGAAATGTGAATGCTCCCCTGCCCCAGCACTATTTACAACTCCCCCATCTTCATTCCAATAGTCCTGTTGTTAAACACTATAACCTTTAATCACCTCATTTCCCCAGCACATGCCCCTGATTAAATATCCATAATAAACATTTGCTTTACTCTGCCTACCTATACACACACCATCGCCACAATCTCCCAGCTTACTTCTACTGCTGTCCTAGTCCACTCCCTCACTAAACAACTACCCAACATCTTTCAAACCTAAATTCGACACCACAGAACATCCACAGTACTAACATGCAACCTGTGTTTGACATACAGGCTCTACTCTAAGTGTGATCATATGACAAGATGATTTAAAATGTACTCTTTTTCAGTGCACACCCTTAACTACTTACTCCAAAATTCTCTCCTTCACCGTAGTTGCAGCTGAAACTGACAGCACCTCTGAGAAGACGACTTCTCGATCATAGCCCAGCACTTGAATACAAAAGCCTCATTTACCCTTGATGTGTCCTATACTGCTTACCTCCAGCAACAAAAGTACTGCCTGGTTCATCTCACTGCCAGACCATCACTTCCCCCAAACTGCTTTTAAAAATACAAGAAATTTCTTAGAACGTCATCAGACAGCTTCGATTACTAACTGGGACCACTGAATAATGGTGTTTCCTTCTTCAAAAGGATAAACTAGCACCTCAGATATCAGTCCTTGCAACCAAAACATTTTGAAATCATCTGCATACCCAATTAGTGGTTTTCCGCAAAGAAATACTGCACTGCTGTTGTGCAAGTTTCTAGGATCACTGTTACAAATCACAGCTAGTAATTCTTGCTCAGTACAATTGTTGCCATTGTAAATAATACTTACCACAGCATTACTTATACATTTTGCATCTTCTAACAGAGATGCGCTGTACCTCAAAAAAGCAGCGATACAGAAGTTAGTCTTCAGGAAGGTAACTAAAATGTTTCAGAGGTACAACAATAATGATGTACAATGTATGGAGAACAAGCCAAGAAGGGATACAGCTCCCAAAATACTGAGCACAGTAGGGAAAGTAAATTAACAAGCTAGGGATGGAATATACCTCTCAAATATAAAACAACAGGAAGCCAAGAATAACTTCAAAATGGAACATTTTTGGAAAAAAAAAATAGTACTAGCCTGCAAAGAATTTAAAGTGAAGAACTCAGACTTTGCTTTAAATATGCAGATGTATAACAGTAGAAAAAAAAACATGGGGCACTATAATTATAACAAAACCATGTCAAAGCCATACATTTCCTCTCAATATATTTAAATCGTCTGGAACAAGATTCCTTTACTTATACAGGACTCAGGATTCCTTGCACCTTAAAAATAACTGGGACAAAGAGATCAGGGAAAATGTTTACAGTCCAACCTTTAGGGAGTTGTAGTTCTTCCCATGGCTTCGAGAATGAAATTCTTTATCAAATTTGTAAAAAACATTTGGCAGTACTGAACACAGACTTTTACTGGGTGTGGACTGTAGCAAACAGAGGCTCAAGATATGCATTCAACAAAATGAGGAAATATGAGGTCATGGGAATGTTAAAAAGAGACAACATACCATGCAGTCAAAATATTATGTTAAACTAAGTCTGTGGGCTGGGCAGTCTACACTTTTGTTTGGACAGTACTTTCCCATGTTCTTGCCATACGCAGACACTGAACAGGAATACTGCAACAGAAACACAGCTGCTATTCTACCTGGAAGGCATTATCTTATTGCTTTCTAACTGCAATTTCCAAGTACCTGAAATTTTTATGTTTTGTACTGTAACAAGTTTCAGTCAGGAAACAATGAGCTTCTCTGCTTCGATTACCCTCAAAACAAACAAATTATATCAACTCATGCAAAACACTGGTAGAATGACTGTATTTGATACAATACATTTCCACCAAGGTACAGCTGGTCCTAGCTTCAGTGGGGAGGGGGCATTAATATGCCAGGCATCACTTATATATGCAAATGTTAAAAAAAAGGTTTATTGACGAACAATCATGGTCACCAAGTTCCATAACTTCATATTAGTAAAAAAATGTTACAAATCAATTACATACATTTACTGTGGCTATCAGTATATGCCTGCTGGTGTTGTTTAATCTGGTTCACCTGCATGAACTATCTTCCATATATATGGTGGCAGTAACATGACAGAATATTCTGTTTTTTACTTTAATTTTGAGGCTACACTCAGCTGCTTTAAAAAAAGTCCAAATTACACATAGTCTCTTCAAGTCAGCAGAGGTTTTCTGCTCTTACACTTTATCCTATTTCCTAGACCCTGTTCCTCCTGGTGATGAGGGGCAAATATCCTAGCCCACCCCTACTTCCTGTGAGATCACCAAACTGTGCCAAAACTACAACTGCGATCCTTACAATAAGACATCATATTGGTTGTGTTTTACTGGCAAGCAGTACATATGTATAAACGTATAGTTAATCGAATGATTTAATATTTTCCTCAGCTTTTTTGCTAATCATATGGGATAACACCATCCTGTCACTCTATTACATTTCATTGTGCTTAACACTGTTATCTAACTATTTTTGTTTTCTGGTCTGATATGTTTGTTCTTGGTGTTGAGCTCAATGGAAATGCTATTTAAGAAATGTCAATAAAGATTGTTTAAAAAAAAAAAAAAGAGAGAGAGTGCATTCTATACTATTTAGTGCGGGAGTTCAACTTCAATCTCATCAAATAAGTAACGAACAGTAAAGAGAGAATTTTCACTCCCACTCACCTGCACTCCTTTTAAGCAACGGTACATCCAATGTATTCAGATGAGTACATTTTTTTTCTAAATATTTGGCACAAACATTACAAACTGCAGTAATAGTAAGTAGTCAATTAAGGCCTAAAAAAAGAGTTATAACATACACCTAAAACATAAACTCACACAGTAATGTGAGTAATCACCTGAATCCCATCCCTCACCTTTAACTTTCCAGTTGTGGAGTCCACATATGAAACAGATGCACATATTTTCTGCATGTATGAGGTAGCATTTGAAGGCATATTGTAATGTGAGAGAGTGCAGACGAACACATCAATACAAAACTAGGAGTTCAAAATGGAAATATCTCCCTGTGCTCCTGCTTCAAAATTCCTTCTAGTCCAGCCAGAATGCTTAATATTTAGATAGGTTGGTGAGGCTTCAGACATGCCTGTTTTGTCAGAGAAGATTGCTGGTCTGAGCCCTGCAAACGGGCTTTTGGTACAAAAAGTACACCAGTTCCTGTTCAATAACTGAATTCCACAGAGGATAAAAATAGGATACATTTTGTAAGGGGAGCTTCCTGAATCATTTTTGTGAAACTGAAACATGTACTGCCATTTAAGTTTGTTAAATAAATTTAGTTCACACAGTGTCTGAATGCATTATAGTTGGTGTAACAACTCTAGGCAAGTTTTTTTTTTAAACACGAGTGATATGCAGGGTTTCGGAGAAATGTATTTCACAGTTTTAAAATGCACTGAAAAAAGAAGTTATGTCTTACCATAACATTCCATCTGTGTTGTAGATCTTTATTCATTCAATACTGTTAGGACTTTGGTTCCATCCTCGGAACTGACATGGCCGTTACCAAGCTTGCGCCAGCCAAAAACTCTCAGCTAAAACCTACCCATAATGCCCCTCTCATAGTCTCTTCAGATCGAGTTTGCCCACCCTTATAGTATAGAAGCAATAAGAGAGACAGTAGGAGAATCTGCCTGAGCAAATACCTTAACTAAGGAAATCCTAAAGTCCACCAGGAGTCCAGGCAGGGTGAAGGCAAGGGTATACAAAAGATATTCCCCTCTATTTGAATGCTAAGGGAAGAAAAACAGCAGGTCAATAGACTGGTTAATTGAAAACCCACAAATTACCCTGGGCAAGAAGGATGGGTCAGTACGTAGGGACACTCTTTCCCTATGAAAAATCAAGTAAGGTCTATTGACACTCGAGGCCTGCAACTCAGATACTCTTCTCGTTGAGGTAAGGGCTACTAGAAGTAAAGTCTTCCAGGACAAAAATTTCATATCACATGAATTAGGTGCTTCGAAAGGAGGACTTGTTAATGACTGAAGCACCAAAGTCAAGTCCCAAGGCTCTACGGGGGCTTGACAGGAGGTTTAACATGCAGCACTCCTTTCAAAAAAGTTTTGCACAGACGGTCTGACATAACAGAAGAATTATCAAATCATCATCTTCTTTCGGCTGTTCCCGTTAGGGGCTGCCACAGCGGATAATCTGTTTCCATTTCTTCCTGTCCTCTGCATCTTGCTCTGTCACACCAACCACCTGCAAGTCCTCTCTCACCACATCCATAAACCTCATCTTAGGCTTTCCTCTTTTCCTGTTACCTGATAGCTTCATCCTTAGCATCTTTTTCCAATATACTCAGCATCCCTCCTCAGCACATGTCCAAACCAACATAATCTTTGACTTTGTCTCCAAACCTTCCAACCTGGGCTGACCCTCTAATATACTTATTCCTAATCCTGTCCACCCTTGTCACACCCAGTGCAAATCTTAACATCTTTAACTCTGCCACATCCAGCTGTAACTCCTGCCTTTTTGTCAATGCCACTGTCTCTAACCCATATAACACAACTGGTCTCACTACCCTCTTGTAGACCCTTCCCTTTCACTCTTATTGGTACTCGTCAGTCACAGATCACTCCTGACAATCTTCTCCACCCACTCCATCCTGCCTGTACTCTCTTTTTTACCTCTCTTCCCCACACTCACCATTACTGTGAACTATTGCTCCCAAGTATTTAAATTCATCCAGCTTTGCCACCTCTACTCCTTGCATCCTCACCATTCCTCTATCCTACCTCTCATTCACACACATATATTCTGTCTTAGTCCTGCTGACCTTCATTCCTCTTCTCTCTAGACGATATTCTCCAACTCTCCAGGGTCTCCTCCACCTGTTCCCTACTCTCACTATAGATCACAATGTCATCTGCAAACATCATAGTCCACGGGGACTCCTGTCTGATCTCGTCTGTCAACCTGTCCATCACCACTGAAAATAAGAAAAGAGCTCAGAGCTGATCCTTGATGTAATTCCAACTCGACCTTAGTCACTCCCACCGCAGGCCTCACCGCTGTCACACTACCCTCGTACATATCCTGTACCACTCTTACATACTTCTCTGACACTCCCAACTTCCTGATACAATAACACAACTCCTCTCTAGGCACCCTGTCATATGCTTCCTCTAAGTCTACAAAAACACAATGCAACTCCTTCTGACCTTCTCTGTACTTCTCCATCAACACTCTCAGAGCAAACATCGCATATGTAGTGCTCTTTCCCGGCAGGAAACCATACTGCTGATCACTAATCATCACGTCCCTTCTTAACCTAGCTTCCACTACTCTTTCCCATAACTTCATGCTGTGACTGATCAATTTAATCCCTCTGTAGTTACCACCGCTCTGCACATCACCCTTATTCTTAAAAATCGGTACCAAAACACTTCTCCATTCCTCAGGCATCCTCTCACTTTCCAAGATTTCATGAAACAATCTGGTTAAAAACTCCACTGCCATTTCACCTAAACACCTCCATGTTTCCACAGGTATGTCATCTGGATCAACAGCCTTTCCATTCTTCATCCTCTTCATAGCTATCCTTACTTCCACCTTGCTGATCCATTGCACTTCATGATTCACTGTCCCCACATCATCCAACCTTCTCTTCCTCTCATTCTCTTCATTCATCAACCCCTCAAAGTACTCTTTCCATCTGCTCAACACACTGTCCTCGCTTGTGAGTATGTTTCCCTCATTTATCCTTTATCACCTTTACTTGCTGCACATCTTTCCTAGCTCGGTCCCTCTGTCTAGCCAATCGGTACAGGTTCTTTTCTCCCTCCTTAGTGTCCAACCTTTCATACAACTTTTCATATGCCTTATCCTTAGCCTTCGCCACCTATCTTTGCCATGCACCTCATCTCCTTATACTCCTGTCTACTTTCTTCATCTGACAAACCCATTTTTTCTTTGCCAACCTCTCTGCATACTCTCCTGTACTTCCTCATTCCACCACCATGTCTCCTTGTCGTCCTTCCTCTGTCCAGATGTCATACCAAGTACCTTTCTAGCAGTCTCCCTTACTAGCTCTGCTGTAGTTACCCAGCTATTTGGTATCTCTTCACTGCCACCCAGTGCCTGACTTAACTCATCCCTGAACTCCACCTCACAATTACCCTTTTTCAATTCACCCCAATTAGACAGAAGAATTATCAAATCCATTGTGGAAATTTGCAATAGCTGCTAAATGTACAATAATTGCCTATGCTAAAGCTCCTGCATGTAGAAGAGTAGTCAGGTATTGTAGGATCTTCTGAATAGGCATGGAGAAAGTGTCTATGTCATGATCTTTGGCTCATGTAGAGAACCTAGCCCAATTACTAGAATACATTTTCCTGGTGGAATGTTTGTGTGAAGCCAGAAGAATCTCATGGACAGGAGTTGAAATATCAAGAAGCCTGGCAATCAACAGAAGTGGAGAAACCAAGTTGCGAGCTTGCGGCTGTGGACATTGGGGTGAATCAGTCCCTGAGGGTGAGATTGCAGACCTTGGGATTGATCCAGGATCCAGGGGCTGTGTATCAGATGAGGCCATAGGAAAGGGAACCAGCCGTGACGGGACCAGTAAGGAGCAATGAGGATCACTTTGTTTCTCAATCTTTGAGCTTTCTGGAGGAATTTCAGGATGGAGGGGAAAGGGGGAGGAGGTATACAGCAGACCCAGGGGCCAATTGTGCGTCAGAGCATCCCTCGGTGACTCCCCCTGAGGGGAGATCAAGGCAAAGTAGTTTCTGCATTTGTTGTTTAGAGGGGAAGCAAGCAGGTCGCAGCAAGGCCTGCCCCAATGGCGGAAGATCTGATCCACTATTAAAGTACTGATGAACCACTCGTGAGGCATCAGGAAGTTCCTGCTCAGATTGTCCGCAATAAGGCTGGATCTCCTGGGAATGTGTGTTGGTATAAGAAAGTGGTTGGAAGCTATCACCCAATGCCAAATTCTCATGGCTTCCCGACACAGGGGGTAAGAACCTGGTTCCTCCTTGTTTGTTGATATACCAGACGACTGACACGTTGTCCGATTGAACTGCAATGGTCCCGGAAGGGAGGGATGTATGGAACGCTTGCAACACTAAGAGAACTGCCGTCAATTCCAGGACATTTATGTGCAAATTGGCCTCCATGGGGGACCAGGTGCCTTGGACTGTCTTTCCCTGGAAATGCCACCCCCCCCATTCTAGCAGGAAAGTGCCCGTGGGTCACCGTGGCCCTGGGCTGGGGAAGGCAGAATGGTCGACACCAAAGATTCGATTCTGGCTTCATCCACCAAAGCATTTATTTCTTGCAAAGACATATCAACTGGTCGAGAGGATGGTTTAAGATTGAACATTGTGATGAAAGGAGCCACTGTATTAGTCACATGTGCAACTTTGCCAGTGGAACTAAGGTAATGGCTGCTGCCATAGATCCCAAAAGCTGTAGTACAAGGCATGCTGGTACAAAAGTCTGCTGAAAAAGGACTTGAATCTGGCTTATTTTTGAGAGCCTGTGAGGAGGAAGTGAAGCTTGACAGGATGTTGTGTTGAAGATTGCTCCAATTCCAGTGTTTCTGTTGGGGACATTTGAGATTTTTTCATGTTGATCGTAATCCTTAAGCAAAGAGCAAGGCCTTGAGTGTAAGAGGCGCTGTGAATAAGAAGATTCCTGATCGTGGCGGTATGGAGCCAATCGTCTAGATACGGAAACACCTGGATTCCTTGTAGTCGAAGATGAGCTACTACAACTGCCATACATTTGGTGAACACTTGGGGGGGCTGTCGAGAGACCAAATGGCAGTACCCTGAACTGGTAGTGATTGGCTCCCAGCCAGAAGTTGAGAAATCTCCAGGAGCGTTTTTCCATCTTTACGTTGTAATACGTGTCCTAGAGATCTATAGAGCACATCCAGTTGTCCTTCCCTGGAAAGGGGTGGATGGACTGTACCGTGACCATCTGGAATTCCTGAGGTTTTATAAATTTGTTTAATAAGCTGAGATCCAGGATTGGTCTCCAGTCCCCTGTCTTTTTGGCACTAAAAAGAACCTCAAGTAAAAACCGGACCCTCTCTAGTCTGGTGGGACTGGCTGGATGACTCTTTCTTAGCAGCTTTTCGATTTCTAAGGCTGCTACCTCCCTCTGACTGGGTGGAACATCGGGGATTCGTTTGATGGGCCTGGGAGTAAGATCGAATGGGATATGGTAGCCTCTGGATATTATTCTCTGCACCCATGCAGCAGTAGTGATGAGCTGCCAGGCTTGTAGGTGCAGGGAAAAATCAACCCCCAACTGCTTCCAGAGGAAAACAATCTGGCTGCTGCTCAGGAGCAATGGTAGAGTAGGCCAGAGAAGGAATCTCTAGGGCCCTGGTTGCGCGGAACCCCTCTACGCATCTTCCAGATGAGTTGCCCCCTCTGCCCCAGGGGAACTGCTCACCTCGAGTGTCACAAAAAGATCCTTGGGACTTCTTGAACCACAAATTTTCCACCCCTCTGGTTCCTGGAATAGGATCTCTTGGGGGGGGGGGGGGTAAAATATATGCCCACGGCAGACGAGGTCTTTCAGTCTTTCTCACTTCGTGATAGTGTGTCTCTTACCTTGGTACCAAAAAGGGAAGATTAGTCAACAGACAAGTTGACGAATGAAGATTTAAAGGGGTCTGTGAAATCATAAAAATGCATCCAAGCATGCAGTCTCATGACAATGCCTGATGCGGCTGCTCGAGCCGCCCCCTTGGTGGTGTGAGATTCCAGGGTAGCCAGCTGCGGGATGACAGTGTCACCCACCTTGTCAGGCAGTACCCCCACCAAAGAGGCAGACATTTCTGAAATTAGGTCTCTTTGGAGGCGAGTAAAGTGTGCCAGATAGTTCTGCGATTTGAATGCCAAAGGTCGCTGAAGCGTAGGTCCGCTTCCCCAGTTTGTCCATAGCCCGAGACTCCCTGGTCGGGGGATGAACAGTGGAACTATCTTCTGCCAGTTCCCTCTTGGTGGCCGCCGCCACAACCATGGAATCGACTACTAACTACTTGGATCAACTGGTCTGCTCTTCGGGGGTAGATAAAATTTTGTCTGGCCTCTAGGGGATAGGTTCTATGTTATCTGAGGCCTTACAGGCAGGCTGCACAATCAATTTTACAAGCTCATCTGCAGGTGGGGTCACCCAGGATGTAGATGGCCGAGCATGGAAGGCCTGCAAGAACACAGATTCCTCCAAAGAAGGGTTAGAGGACTTCCAGTCTCCTCTCTGCTTGAGGATCTTAAGAGGAGACCGTGGGGACCCTTCTCCCTCATCGCAATGGGTGTACTCAGTGAGAGATTCCTCAAGGGAATCAAGGTGCTTCCTCTTGCACCGTTTCTTCCAGGGAGGCTCCCCAGTGGGATCTTCTGAGGAGGACCCTGGAGAAAGGGCTCCCTTCAAGGGAAGGTCTTGCAGCTCCCGTGCTCGGGATCCCAGAATAGAGGGTTGGGACAGCTGCATGCTAAAGGGGGGTTCTGATGTTGATGCCACTGGTGCTGACTGAGTCTGTTGAGGCAAGGACCCTCTCCATCACCTGGAAAGCAGGCCCACCTGAGAGGTATGGGATCCCAGAACCAAGAAGGACAACCTCGTAACCGGGGTCACACCCCGCCCTGAGGTGCCCGCTTCCAGGTGAGGAGCTCCAAGAGGACTGGCAGCTGCCGGTGGAATCATGGCAACAGACGGTGCCAACAAAAAAATAGGCACCGAACTAGGAACCACGGTGCCAACAGCCCAATCCCTGCCCAGAGAGTGCACCAGTTCTAACAGAGCCATTGCACCAAGAGTAATCTGTGCCGACAGGGAAACCTTTGCAGTCGGAGCAGAGACAGTATGCACCAGGTGGTCATCGGTACTGAAGTCTGTGGAGCCTGGGAAGAGGCCGGAGGAGGATATACTGGTGAGTATGCTGTGAAAGCTTCAGTTCCAAGTGGGACGGAAGACCTAGTAGGGGTGGGCAATCCTCTAGCTGCCAGTAGCTGGTCCACAGCCCTCATTACATCTTGTTCTGAAAGGCTCCTGGTGGATCTATAGCAGGTTGCTGAAGGAGAGTCAGGTCTTTCAAGAAAGGGGCTAAATTGGTGCCCCGTAAAAGGGTCGTAATTTGGGGAATATCTGGTTCTGGGAAGGTGCTCAACCTTTGCAACCGAAGGAGTTACAGTCTGTGAAGCCGTATAAGCTATCAGCACCGTGGTCAGGGATGGTGCCAATGCGGGTACTGTAGTCAAAGCTGGTGTCAAGACCAAGGATGGCACCGAGGAGGATGGTGCCAAAGCTGGTACAGTAACAGGAGTCAAAATTAGAGGCGGCACTGAGGGGGAAGACAAAGCCTGGTGCCGAAGTTGTCTGCGCCGAAGGAGCTTGGTGTCGACTCTGTCCTGAGGACAGAGATGTAGGAACAGAGCGACTCCATTTCTCTTTATGTTTTTTTAGTCTTAGGAGTTGGTGAGACCTCTGTCACAGAGAGAGCCTCCGAGAAGGGAGTTTTCATCATATCCTTCAAAATCAACTTGATTTTACACTCAGCCAAAGTCCGATTGCTGAAGCTGGAACAGATATCGGATGAAGCATTAACGTGGTCAACATCCAAACAATAAAGGCACCGAGCATGACCGTCTGAGTTGGGCATCTTACGCCCGGAATTATCACATTGTTTAAAACCCAATTTAGCTTTTTCAGACATAATGACACCACACTAGTCCTAGTGACAAGATAAACGGTCAAAAAACAATAGCAGCAAAATTAGAGAGAATAGTTTTGTTTTTTTTAATCCAGACAGAAAGAAAGTGAAGAGTACCAACAATGGTACTTAGAAATACCACAAGTGGTAGAAAAGAGGGCTTACCTAAGGTAGGGGAGATGGACAGTATCAACGATGGTACAAAAGGAACTACCAAAGGTAGAGGGTAGGGAATAGAACAAGTAAAGGAGTCTATAGACGAAGGATAAAAATTAGTGACAACTGACTAAAAAGTAAGGTACTGATAGGAATTAACACAAAAACTCTACACTTAGCTTGAGAGAGAAGGCGTGGCACGTCTGACGAGGAACGCGGCAAACGAGATCCGAAGAGACTATGAGAGGGGCATTATGGGTAGGTCTTAGCTGAGAGTTTTTGGCTGCCATGAGCTTGGTAACGGCCATGTCGATTCCGAGGATGTAACCGAAGTCCTAACAGTAAGGAATGAATAAAGATTTACATCATCAGATATATAATTAAAATACAATCTAAGCAGATCCAGAGGATTTATTTAAAAATGGAATAAACTCCATATTCAGTAAATTAAAAGTAATACTTGCCTACCGTTAAGGATAGAGATTTGACTTAGAAGCACTTTGAACACTTTTGGACTCTATACCAGAACATGAAAGGGTCCACAGACAAAGACAGAGAATAAATATAACTATAATGGCAAAAACTGGGCATGGGACATACATCCACAGACTATTTGACTGAACCCACTTCCATTCAAATGAATCAGAATATGAACACTGACTCTGACACCCCCACAAGGCTCATGAAAGACTTTTACTCCATGCACCCCCTCTACTTATCTAATCAACTCCCGAGAACACCTCATCTTGTACAAAGGGAGCATGACATGTCACCAATGGCACTTATCTTGAACACAGACTGACAACCCATTTGCAACTTAAGTACACAAAGTCTAAGGTTGAGAGAATATGTTGTGTTGAAAACAAAGTATTCCCTTACCCTGAAGTTGTGCAACTCTTTGGAGCTAAGTCACTCAAGTGGGCATGGTGAAGAGGTGTCTTACCCCCTACAAAAGTATTTCAGATACAGTTTCCACAACTTTTGAGGAAATTTGTTTAGTGTTGCTGATATTTAAATGCCACTGGAGACCTAACAAGATTCCTTCTGCCAACATTTGCACAGCTGGTTGTTACCCAAATGGGATACACCGGGCAAATATTCTTTACTGCGGGTTCTTATTAATCAAGCACTTCATTTTTCCTCCTTAGGATCAAACAATAAAGCAACTCTCCATATATGACATTAACGTGTGCTACTTCTCATCTTCCTCCTGCCATTCTACGCATATTCTAGATTTCTTTGGTATCGCCAGTAGCTTCATCTCCCTCTGCTTGTACAGGCCCTTCACAAAAAATGTGATAATACTCTGGCCTGGTAGAAAAGAAGCATTAACTCTTAATTTAAGCATTTTACCTATTTGGTATATACTACATACATTCATTTTAAATTAAATTTTACACGGAGTTGTCATTTTTTAATAAAAATATTAAGGTAATAAATAATCCGCAAATGCAGCTTTTCAGTCAGTGGAATCACGTTAGCACAAACTGTCCGCAAATCTGTCTGGTTTCTTCTAACAAGTATTTAAGTCCACTATCTACACATACCTGCTCTTGCAGCATCACAGCTTTTCCTGGTGACATTCCCCTTTTAGGTGCATTTTACTTCAGCTCTTGGCCATCACAGACCTCAGCATATTTCCCTATGATAGTACCAGTTATAAAAGTTCTGGCTGCACTTCATTCCAGTGCTGTAAGAAAGGCAAGGCAAACAGGGCTCCTGCCCCGGGGCCAGCTTGTAGGGGGTACCAAATTAACACAGACAATTTAAAAGTAAGTTACCATCGAGATCTCGTACAGACAACTTACAAACTAACTGATGAATTCTTCTGCTTAACTAGGAAAAGCTGATCATGCCGTTTACAAGTGACCAGATGTGCGACTATGTCTTTGAAGTGGTAAAGATTGTTTGGCATCTTTAAACTGTCAGACACTGGAGGGTCACCAGATAGGGGAGTTGTCCAGGGCACGAAATTTTTTGCTTACCCTTAGATTCTGATGTATTTACCTTGTGAAAATGTCTGCAATTTGTCCTATTACTGCTTTCTACCTTCACATGGACAGCACAGGTTCAGCCGCTCAACCAACTACTTCAGCTTCAGGCTACAAACTTTCCTATGTCCCTTTATTTTCCATCTCCAGCTTGCAATCTGGTGGTCTCTCATGCTTACACCATGAAAGTATTTCTGCATCTTCTGATTTCTCTCTGGAGTTTTCTTTGACATTGTGTGTACTAATCTCCTGGTATCAGTAACACAGCTATAACTGACAATTTGCTGTTTAGCCTTCAGGAAATGACATGGAAAACTAAGTTACTAAACAGAAATATTATTTGTTGCTAGGTACAAAACAATTGTGACTGTTGCTCACAGAGTCTGTAGTCAGGGTGTGTGTTTTTTTAAGCAAATGGCCCTCAGTGCTTCTCATAAAAAAAAAATAATAATTTTAATTAAATCCTAATCTCCTGAATCAGTGTACAGAAACAGTAAAACTATATGTACATAAGAAATGAGAACACACTTGGAGATGGCCATGTAAAGGGATAATGGCATGGTTGGGGCCCTGACCCATTCCCTTGCTATCGTTTGAACATGATATAGCTCTACACAGTGGTCCAGGCAGTCTAAAAACTACTTACCATGGGAAAATTGTTGGCTATGTGGTCATTCGTATAAATTAAGTTTCGGAGTTCTCGCCTCTGTCATCTGGTCTTTGGTATTATGAAATTTCATTCTCGCAAATTAGACCCACATATAGACATTAGATACATACATACACACACACACACTTGGACAGATATCTAAACACACACACACACACACACACACACACACACACACACACACACACACACACACACACACACACACACACACACACTTTTTTATTAACAGCATGTTGTGAAAAGAGTGCACTCAGTCTGGCAGTCAAAAAATACTCAACAAATACAACATGCATTCCAAATGGTGGTTTCTGTGTTATGCAAAATGCAACAGTAAATATTGTTGAAGAAAAATAAGAGCAAAACTGATAACACCAAGAAGAGTAGTTCCAGAACCGCAAAGTGAAGACAATAGTTCGTAAAAAAGGTAAGTCCTTTATTAGTTGCCAAGTGGTAAAAATCCAAAGACAGTTGGTACAAAGCAGCAAAATCAGACCAAATGGTAAAATCCAAAGTCAGTAGGTACAGAACAGCAAAATCAGACAAGCGCTTTGGAGAATGCCAAGCTTTTCAAGTCAAAACAGTTGCCTGCAGTGAGGCAACTGTTTAAATGAGATGTTAATTAGTCACATGTTTGGTTAGAGCTGAGTTGCATTAAGAAACAATTGAGACTGTTTTGAGCAAAAGAACAGCCAAATAATAAAATGAAACATTAAAATGTGCATAGGTTAAATTGACATTGCATTGTTTATACATGACTGGTAAACCAAGTGAGTGTTATGATGAAATTAAAAACTTTGCTTGTCCAAAAGGTTTGGATAGAAATACAAATACAAATACAAGTGGAAGTTTAAAAAAAGCTGTGTGTAATCCAAGTGAGTTTGAAGTCAGCAGTCCTGTGTAATGTGAGAATCAATGTAGTACTGTTGTGTTAGCCTTAAAAATAGATGTTATGATGCATATGAATTTGCACTACTTGGTGACTTGGGGCAAGTGTGTTCAATGGGGTAAGTAGCAGTGCTTGAAAATAGTGAAAATAGGATGAGACATGCTATAATCTAGCCCTTCTGAGCTTCAGAACCGAGCCTATACTAAGTGTGCCATTTAACCCCGGGGGCCTGCCTGCATCTAGCTTGAGTTGCCAGACAAGCTCCCTGTATTCCAAGGTCGATTCCCAGTCCCCTCCTCTAATGTTAGGGTTCACTTGTTCAAGGATCATGAAAGACAACTTGTAATTGGGACATCTAAGTGAGTGTTTGACAAAAGCGTTGCTTTCCTTTTTCTTTTCAATGTCGTAAGTGTGTTCGTATAGCCTTTTCCTGAATTCCCTCTCTGTTTTGCCCACATAAAAGGCACCACAGGTGGTGCAGAGCCCGATATAAACAACCCCTTTTGTTCCACATGAAAAGTGACAGGGGGATCTGATACAGGTGTGTCTGGATGCAAGGTAGATGTGGGATTTGTTTGCAATGAGAGGACATTGCTTGCAGGCACCACATTTGAAGGTGCCCTTGTTGTTGTGAGAGTTGTGAGTAGTTGCAATGGGTTTTCTCTCGAAGATGTCTTTGAGGTTTTGCCCCCTCTTCCTCACAAAATTAGGTTTGTCCGGAATGATACTCCTGAAGTCGTCATTGCCAGCCAGTACAAACCAGTATTTGGATACAATAGTTTCAATTTGTTCAGAGTTGTCGGAGAAAGTGTAAATGAAATTGCCGTCCAAGCAGTGGGGGGTATAAGGAATCCCTTTTGGCAAAGATTTCGTCTTTTAGTGAGTTGAGCAAGTTCTCAGGATAGCCTCTTTGGGTGAACATGTCATGTAGATTGTGAGTCTCTTCTAGAAAATCGGAGAGTTTACTGTACATTCTGGATGCTCTTATAAGTTGGCCCTTGACTATGCCCTTCTTTTGATGAAAAGGGTGTTGACTCTCATAGTGTAATAGACAGTTCGAAAAAGTGGGTTTCCTGTAAACCTTGGAGTGTAGTTCTTGGGCATCCCTATAAATAGTAGCGTCAAGATAGTGCAGATGTTCATGACTGATGTTGTGTGTGAAAGTCAGAAACTCTGTGGTACTGTTGATGTATTCCAAAAAACTCGACAGTTGGAGTTCAGTACCTTTCCAAATGAGGCAGATGTCGTCAAGGTATCTGCAATAGAAGGTGACAAACTCTGCCCAAGTGGTGCCTAAAATGTAGTCCTGTTCCCATCTGTGCAAAACCACATTGGCATAGTTGGTGGCACAGGAGGCCCCCATTGCTACTCCTTTTCCTGTTTGAAAAGTTCCCCATTAAAACAAATGTAGTTGTTGTTTAAGACTGTGCTCATCATGTCAATAATTAGATTGATGAAGTTGTTACCCAAATTCGTTTCTTTGGTGAAAAAGTCACTAAACCAGTCTAGTCCTGTAGAGTGGGGAATACTGGAAAAAAGGTCTTTGATGTCAATGGTGACCAGAAAGGAATAGGGGGGGCAGTTGGACACAGGGAAAAGTTTCAGAAATTCCCATGAATCTTTGCACGTATGTGAGGGCATGGGTATGTTGTTTTGTGATGTGGTCAATGAACTTGGCAATAGGCTCAGTCACACCCCGCACCGAGACAATGGGTCTGAAGGTCAGCGGACTGGTGCCCTTGTGGGTCTTTGGGATTCGAAGATAACTGGTACAATTGGTTTGTTGACAAGTAGAAAATTGTAGAGTTTTTCATTAATGGATCCCTGTAGCAAACTGTCATACAAAGAGGATTTAATTTTGCAAGTGCGATGTTGTATTCATTTCGGGACGTGAGGCAGTATTGGGTGTCATCATGCAGTACATGGTGCATGCTAGCCTCATAAGCAGACTCGTACATGAGAACCACACCACCACCTTTATCAGGTTTCATGATTCTAATATGCTCTTCAAACAACTTGTTAATGTATTCAAAGTCTTGATTGTTCAGGTTGGTTGAGTGTGGTCTGGGGGTTGTCGTACATGTTACAAGTCCTGTTCAATTAATTCCTCGTATAGCTTAAGAAGTGGGTGGGTGGGGATTGAAGGTACTCTTCCTACACAGTCCTGTGGGTTGCCAAGTTTGTCCTTTGAAAAAATGTTTGAGGTTGAGTCCTCTGGTGAATAACTTGAGATCAACTAGTAACTGAGCCAAATTTGCTCTGTTAGTGGGGACGAAATGGAGTCTTTTGGTAAAAAGATTAAAGGCTGTGTCATTAACCACCATGTCTGTGTAATTAAAAATAGTAAAGTCATTCTTGGTATAAATAGTGCAATTGGCATGCTTGGTTATAGTGGTATTGGGGCAAGGCAGGATAGAGTGGTCTGCAGGTTCAGTACAGGGGGAGGTGTCTTTAGGGGGATTTGCCACATCTTGGGTGTGGGTGCCTAGAGTTATTTGTTGGTCCACCTCCATCCAGTCCTCTGTGGTTTTGCTCCCCAGGCCCCGGCCCTCCCGGGGTGCATGGGAAAATCCTGCTCACGTTGTCTCTTGTCTTTTTCAGCCAAACGCTCACTTCTCCGTGGGACGTGGTGTGTGTCTGGCTGAAAAACTTCATCCCCGCCATTACCAGGAATGCTAGTTGATTTATTGCCTATTGCCAAGTTCATTGACCACATCACAAAACAACATACCCATGCCCTCACATACGTGTGCAAAGATTCATGGGAATTTCTGAAACTTTTCCCTGTGTCCAACTGCCCCCCCTCCTCCTTTCTGGTCACCATTGACATCAAAGACCTTTTTTCCAGTATTCCCCACTCTACAGGACTAGACTGGTTTAGTGACTTTTTCACCAAAGAAACGAATTTGGGTAACAACTTCATCAATCTAATTATTGACATGATGAGCACAGTCTTAAACAACAACTACATTTGTTTTAATGGGAACTTTTCAAACAGGAAAAAGGAGTAGCAGTGGGGCCTCCTGTGCCACCAACTATGCCAATGTGGTTTTACACAGATGGGAACAGGACTACATTTTTGGCACCACTTGGGCAGAGTTTGTCACCTTCTATTGCAGATACCTTGACGACATCTGCCTCATTTGGAAAGGTACTGAACTCCAACTGTCGAGTTTTTGGAATACATCAACAGTACCACAGAGTTTCTGACTTTCACACACAACATCAGTCATGAACATCTGCACTATCTTGGCTACTATTTATAGGGATGCCCAATCCTTGGAACTACCTCCAAGGTTTACAGGAAACCCACTTTTTCGAACTGTCTATTACACTATGAGAGTCAACACCCTTTTCATCAAAAGAAGGGCATATTCAAGGGCCAACTTATAAGAGCATCCAGAATGTGCAGTAAACTCTCCGATTTTCTAGAAGAGACTCACAATCTACATGACATGTTCACCCAAAGAGGCTATCCTGAGAACTTGCTCAACTCACTAAAAGGCAAATCTTTGCCAAAAGGGATTCTTATACCCCCACTGCTTGGGCGTACAGATCCCCAACCTCATGTTACAACAGAGCAAAGAAATGGACGGCAATTTCATTTACACTTTCTCCGACAACTCTGAACAAATTGAAACTATTGTATCCAAATACTGGTTTGTACTGGCTGGCAATGACGACTTCAGGAGTATCATTCGGACAAACCTAATTTTGTGAGGAAGAGGGGCAAAACCTCAAAGACATCTTCGAGAAAACCCATTGCAACTACTCACAACTCTCACAACAACAAGGGCACCTTCAAATGTGGTGCCTGCAAGCAATGTCCTCTCATTGCAAACAAATCCCACATCTACCTTGCATCCAGACACACCTGTATCAGATCCCCTGTCACTTTTCATGTGGAACAAAAGGGTTGTTTATATCGGGCTCTGCACCACCTGTGGTGCCTTTTATGTGGGCAAAACAGAGAGAATTCAGGAAAAGGCTATCTGAACACACTTACGACATTGAAAAGAAAAAGGAAAGCAACGCTTTCAAAACACTCACTTACATGTCCCAATTACAAGATGTCTATCATGATACTAGAACAAGTGAACCCTAACATTAGAGGAGCGGACTGGGAATCGACCTTGCAATACAGGGCGCTTCTCTGGCATCTCAAGCTAGATGCACGCAGGCCCCGGGTTAAATGGCACACTTAGTATAGGCTCGGTTCTGAAGCTCAGAAGGGCTAGATTATAGCATGTCTCATCCTATTTTCACTATTTTTCAACACTGTTTCTTTGCCCATTGAACACACTTGCCCCAAGTCACCAAGTAGTGCAAATTCATATGCATCATAACATCTATTTTTAAGGCTAACACAACAGTACTACATTGATTCTCACATTACACAGGACTGCTGACTTCAAACTCACTTGGATTACACACAGCTTTTTTTAAACTTCCACTTGTATTTGTATTTGTATTTCTATCCAAACCTTTTGGACAAGCAAAGTTTTTAATTTCATCATAACACTCACTTGGTTTACCAGTCATGTATAAACAATGCAATGTCAATTTAACCTATGCACATTTTAATGTTTCATTTTATTATTTGGCTGCTCTTTTGCTCAAAACAGTCTCAATTGTTTCTTAATGCAACTCAGCTCTAACCAAACATGTGACTAATTAACATCCTCATTTAAACAGTTGCCTCACTGCAGGCAACTGTTTTTGACTTGAAAAGCTTGCATTCTCCAAGCGCTTGTCTGATTTTGCTGTTCTGTACCTACTGGCTTTGGATTTTACCATTTGGTCTGATTTTGCTGCTTTGTACCAACTGTCTTTGGATTTTTACCACTTGGCAACTAATAAAGGACTTACCTTTTTTACGAACTATTGTCTTCACTTTGCGGTTCTGGAACAGTAAATATTGTGCCATCACATATATGGACAGGCAGATTTTGAAAATCATTTTGCAATTAAGTCCCACAAGGTGATTTCAAAGTGACTGCAAAAAATCTGAATTTGCAACCACACCATCCAATAACAGCGCCACTGTGCATGAGGTGAGAATCCAGAGAAGAAGATGATAGGAGTTGAAATCTATATATCTGTAAATCAGAAGTACATAATGACAAATGCATTCCAGTTTTCCACATTTATTCTCATGCACTGCGCCAACACTCATTACATCTTTGTATATTATATGCTACTTTGCTGCTTTTTGAATTTGTTACCTGCTTCATATGCATTTATGTGAACAGTTCCTCTAGCTTGGGTCATGCCTGAAAAGGGTCCACACTGGGATCAACACAATTTTCCAGTTAAAAATAAAATCATGAATTATTAAGTTATCACACCTGGAAAGCACGAAATCCATCGTTCACATACTGTTGCTACTGCTGTTTCAAAATGCTGGTTCACAAACTCATGGTATAGAGCACAGACAAAACACTGGTGAACCCTGGCATAAGAATGCAGACATTGGTGCTCTGTATTTGTGAATACTTCATTCAGATCACACACATCATGTGCAGTGCAACAGTATCTAAAAGGCTACTCTGCGTGGATACATTTTTAGAAGGCTGAAGTTGAATCATACGAAAAAAGCCACATCAGCATAACATTTTCAATAAAAGCAAAAACAATGATTCTCAAAGCAGGAAACAAAGAAGTTTTCGGTCCCTTCCTCCTCCCCACACCCCTTCCTATTTATATAAATGGAGATGCCACATTCCTGCCAAGAAGGGGAAACCACTCAGGGCTAAGAGAAGTCACTGTTCGTACAGGACACCTTTTGTCATTCAGTACTCCAGTCTCAACTTTCTGTATTTTGGCACAGTAAAGCAGAACCATTCTGCAAATCCGTAACAGGCGTGGGTAACAAATAGTGCAAAAAATAAGCAAGCAGAACACGAACAATCTCCCTTCAATTCTTAAACTGCATAGACAGAGTAACATAACTCTGCACAAAACAAAATCATCTAATTTTCAGATCTTTGTAACAATTAGACAGTACCATGGAAAAAATAATATTTAAGGCCACTTCATAATACAGCAGATTGCCCAGCATTTATTAACTTTAAATTTATGCAAAGATACTCCGTTTTTAACCAGTCAATTTGCAGTTACTGATTGAAGGGAGGTGCTAGAATTTGGGAAATGCTCATTTAAACCTTATTTTTGCAGCTGGTCACCCCATTTTCCTGCAAGTCCTGGTCTGCACAACACTCAGCCTGAATGACTATCCTAGGCTAATCAAGAAGAATGCGACAGATTATTATAACATCAGCTCTGAAGAGAAATTAAAGCTGATGTTCACCATCAAGTAAATCTCTTCAGTTTGATTCCCCCTTTTTTTTTTTTTTACCTTGGCTAATGGACGTTATTCCACTTAAAAGGAGAACTGGAGGAAAAGTTCCTTCAGTGGTTATCTTGGTTCCTTATCTAGCCCTACAAAATGTAAATGATCACAATCCTAGCCAAGATTTTTAGAACTGCACATCAGCTTGTACACACATTTTCAGAAGGAAAGCATTTTTACCTTTACAGCAACTGGGAAAAAAAAGAGACAGCCAAACATTCTGCAAAATCCATTATGCAACAAAAAAAAAGCATGGTAAATATGAATTTTTTGTTTAAATTTAAGCACACCAAACAAATTATTTTCAAAAATCTGCATCTTAGCATAAACAGTATATACCTGGCTAAGGCTATGGGAAAGACTGTCAATCTAAACATGAAACTACAGTATGAGGCTTGCATTACATTTAAGCACCTGAAATGAAACAGTTCTGCAATAACTCACAAATCTCAGTAATTCAAGTCCAAGAAAGACTCAGGAATGCTCAGCAAAGCACCATACCTTCTGATAAGTACACTATCATTAGACGCTGTTACACCAAAATACCATGTAGCTAAACAAAGACATTGAAAAAACACAGCAAGATAGGATTCGTTGCTAGCAAGCAAAAATATAGTTGTACAAGAACTATAATCCTTGAAGAGCCAACTGTTTGGTGCAAATTAATCTAGATGACTGTAGTAGAGTGCTCCTTTCAAACTAGAACCAGTTATGGATAAACTGGTGCATGCCCCTAGTTCACAAGCAGATGTGCATGGCTCAAATGTTGCCACATACCACAGAAGTCTGCGCACAAACTTGGTGTGTGGAAAAAGAAAAGTCACCGGGTAAACACACAGTGACGTCTGTCCTACATATGTCATCTTGTACATTTCTAGTCTTAAAAAAATAGTTAAATTGTTTTCTTCACTGTTAAAATTTTAGTAGCTTAATATCATATCTCCAACACAACATGGTTTCCGTCCAGGTCACAGTATTACCACAGCACTGTTAGCATTTACAGATACCATAACAGGAACAATGGCAAACTTACATCAGCCCTTTTCTTAGACCTATCAAAAGCCTTGGATATGGTTAGCCATGATAAACTCATCTGCCACCTCAAAAACCTGGGCTTAGACAATCAAACAGTCTCCTGGTTCAAAAAATCCCAAGGACAGGCAACAGGCAGTGCAATGGGACAATAACTTGTCTCCACTTTTACCAGTCACATTTGGGGTACCTCAGGGATCAATAATAGGTCCCTTACTATTCTCAATTTTCACAAACAACCTCCACTCAGCTGCAAATAGCACTAGCCTTATCCAATACAAAGACAATTCCACTATAATATGCAGGGCATCAACACTGAAGAACTACACAATAAAACCCAGGATAATTTCCACTCAGTTGAAAACTGGCTTATTGACAACGGCCTCATTCTTGACCCCAAAAAGACCAAGCTCCTGCTATTTCACCCATCACAAAATACCAGCCTTACCACCACTTTCAATATCCTCTCTAAAAATGGTACACCCATCACACCCGAATTCCACACAAAACTACTAGGCGTCACCACTGATAACAATTAAAATTTGATATCCACATAAATCTAGCTATTAAAAACACTCACAGAAAGCTAGGTAGTCTCTACAAACATAAGTCCTTCTTTACCCATACTGCTAGGACCACAACTGCTCGTACTCACCTCCTCTCAACATTACTTTATGCATCCCCAATCCTAACCAATCTATCCAAAAGAGAAACCAGCAAACTGACAACTTGCTATAATCAAATAGCCAAATTTGCTAACACCACCTCTTTTAGAACCCATCACTGTCATAACCTAAAACAACTGGGCTGGCTTGAACTACCAAATGTACTAATCTATAATCAACTTATCACTTATAAGCTGCTCTCCCACCCAAATAAATCACCATCTTTTATCAACCTAATTCAGCAGTACTCCTGTCCTAGGCAACTCTGTTCCACAGATAAGTTACTATTAACAGTTACTAGATCCCACAACCATGCCAGTGACTCCCTCTACTCATCTTACATATCCAAAATTTGGGACTCCCTGCCTTCATCCATTACCCTGGAATCTTCTCTAACCAAATTTAAAATGTCTATCAAAAGCCATCTTAACAACAAATGGTTATGTCCCTGCTCCTACACCAGACTAACTTCAGTCCTACTCCACTACTGCAGTAACTCTTGCCTTACACACAGTCTCTTGATAGGACTGCAGAGTCTTATCAATACCCCTTTCAGATGCATGTGACTCTATATAGTTAACATACCTTAATATTGTTTGTGTATGTTTTGATCATTTTTAAATGTTCTTGCCAATGACTTAAAAATGTTTGCTCATTAATATAGTCTTATTGTATATAGTAGAAACATGTTAGTATATTTTGTTTGTATATTTTGCATAAATGTTTTTTCCACTGAAAATGGACATGTATCCAGTTGGACTATCCCAGTTAACAAATGTAAAATAAAATAAATAAATAAATAAATGTGCCAACTGCACAGCAGACTGTCTGAATCCCTTTGTACACAGCTAAATTATAGACTAGATCAAAACCACACCAAAACATCACCATAGTACAGGGAAATACCAAGCAAAAAGATGGCACCCAAATAAAACTGGTAACCATGTACAAAACCCTACTTTGGTGCAAATGCAGGCATGTATACATTCATGGACAATGAGCCCTAGGAATTCCACAGGTTTCATAAACTGTGCATCTCAATACTGTATACTAAGCCAGCCTGTTTACTGCATCGGCTTCATGTGTATACAGTGCTGCACAAAATCAGCACTATACCCCACAGGTGGACAAGCACCCTGTAAACATCATGGTCATGCTGTTCTCATTGTTCTACATTGAAAGCCTGATATATATATATATATATATATATATATATATATATATATATATATATATACATATTCTGACAATGGCATTTTCCAGGGAAGAAGTCCAGCAACTGCTGCATCATCTTGTGTCTCCACTACATCACCATCAGCAGCAACAGCATCAGGTGTCTCTCTGCTGCAGTCATCCTCCTTGCAGTGTTCTGCTTAGAAAGGGATCCCAACTACCCTCAAACAACAACACTTGAAAGGTTCTCGTACCCTCAACTGCAGCAGCCTACAAATGCAGAGCTACCATGCCTTCCATGTCAGTCTGTGGATCAGTGCACTAACGTGTATGACATACTCAGAGCCCAAACGTTTACTCAGTGAGATCCATATGTCCCAGAGTCACACTACTCACAGATTGTAACAATCACATGTGCACCGCTCCTGAAGCTGAGGAACCTGTACTCTGGTATGCAATACAGACACAGTCTGCAAATCCCATTACTTGCAATGCAGACACAGTCTGCAAATCCCATTACTTGCAAGGGAAACGGTTACAAAACAGATTCCTAAAAATAATCTTAGCTGCACTTGCCTTGAACAGAAAAGGCTTAGTCACACATTCTTTTTACTAGACAAATTATTCTTTTGCAAAATAATTAGCACATTTCTGAATTACAAAGTACTACAGTCCACCTGGAATACATTCTCTTCACTAAATACATTAATAATCTATTCACAGCTCCTAACATTTCATTCATAAAACTTCAAAGTACTTACACCATGTCCTGAAAAGGTACAGACATCAGTTGTCATTTATAACCATAAAATGCTACATAACTATGGCCTACACAGTCCGAAGAGCTTCTTCATTTTCCCCATGTGTGAAAAGGTAACAACAGTGAAACAGTCAAGTTCACAAAGTATGGCAAGATATTTAAAAAGGTAAATGTTCTGTGAAATAGCAGTCCTCAACTTAAAAGAAGACCATCCTTTCTATAGTTCAAAGTAGGTTAAAAGTTAGTCCTCTCCTGCACATGCAGGCAAAAGATGTCTACTCACAGAACTCATTTAGTCCTTCTACTTAAGCATACTTATTTTCTGGAAGAAATGTTATTAGCCAAATTTAGAAACCTTAAAAACAAAAAAAGCAGTACAGTACAAATCTGTATTCATAATTGTCACTGTGAAATACAAGTGATGCAATTCCCAACACTTCAGTCACATCTATTTTATAAAAGATACCTCCTACACCATGCACAGCTCCACCCTACACTTCTCCACCCACCCTCCCTCTTACATTCACAAAATGTATAATGCTTCATAAATTTAATTATGACAACCTCTCTCTCCCACAAAAGAAAGAAACTTTAATATTCATATCTGTAGTGAAAAACAAATACAAGTATTACCAGAAAAGGAAAAAAAAATAGAAGACATGTTAATACAAGGATTGGATTTACAAATTTCAGCTGGAAAAGTGAATGCTATACCTTCCTTGCATCTAATTTTACACTAACAAGACTGAGTGAGAGTTTTAAACTATAATTCAAGGTGCAAAGCATTTTATTTAGACTCCTAACAATGTTCGTAGACATGGTGCTCAAACACAAAAGGGTAGGAACGTGCTAAAACACACATACAATACCCTATGCAAGTCTTAAGGAGCATCAGCTCTCCTGGAATGAAAGCATACTCTACTGCATACCTGGAAGACCACGTAGACAGAAGGTATGCCACCAGCAATGTCAGCAATTCACAAAAATATCAACCAAGGAGAACAATGCTGCACATCATCAACATAACGTATCAAAACACATAAACAAAAAGGTTTATGTACAAAAACATTTCATAGCAAACTGTAGAACAACAGGGATGCAGTACAACTACCTTCTAGCCCCAAATGACATCTACCAATGAAACTGCACCTCGCTCTCTAGTCCTTCATTTTAAATCAACAGTGACGACCAGGGAGGCTAAAACATTGTTTTTAATGTTATTCTTCCCACATCTGAGAATCAATAAGCACTACCTTAATCAACCAAATCATAAGACAAGTGCAGTCACTGTAGACCAGCAGCCAAGCACTGGTTACCACCAGAGTTTTTGTTTTATATGACCCTAATCCCTTTTCTTGGTGGTTACATCACGCTTGCAGATGTAAGGGTACACAGTGCCCTCCCCCCTGTGGGGGTGTAAGTAAACATACCCTACAGGCTGCCTCTCCTCAAAAAGATACCCGTAATGCAGCGAGTAAGACTACCAACCCCCCCCACACACACACACACACACACAAGCTCCGCTGACATTGGCTGAGCATTCCCATCCTCCTGCACCAAAATGTTAACAGAACTTGGACTTTCTGAGTAGCACTTAAGGAGTCACATGCCTCTGTGCCACAGAGCCAGGCCATGAAAGCTAAAACTCCCTGGCCTTGTCTGTTTAGTACAATCAGACTGGAAGAAAGGCTGCACAGCTATCCACCCTGCATTCCAGTCAATGAATGGGCACATAAAGAAGCAAGTGATGAGCCAACAAAACCAGGCTTGCAATGTGTGGAGGTCAAAAAGAGTATCCTCTCTCTAAAGGTTCAATACACCTTCCCATATCTTTGTGTACAGAAATATTAAGTATACAGTGAAGCAGGTCCTAAGGAATATTATTTGTTCTAGGCTATGGTGTCTAGAAAGCTGTCTCCTTACCTTTTAAGGATGATGTTGTGATGTCCCCAACTCTGGGCCAGTAAACAAGTAGCCCGAATACTCACCACTGACACTGGAGTGGGGGGTTCCCTTGGAACAAAAATGGACACGCCCAGTATTTCCACATGCAGTTCTCTGCATCAAGCACAATTTCCCTTAACAGCACAAAGGGAAAACACTCACTCCATGGGCTGGTCTCCCCTTCTCTCTCCAGATCCCCAATAAGACTCCCCACTGGCACAGCCTTAGTGTTGAGCCCTCAGCAGAGTATCCAAGCCAAGTCCTCCACCACTCTCTCTGTGAAACCAGTGCTTCGTGTCCCTGCTCCAAGCATCTGACACACACACGCACACACACACACACACACACACACACACACACACACACACACACGAGTTTTGATTTTCACACATGCACACACACACCTGGGAAACGGTGGCACAGATTTACTAGCTATGCCCCCTTCTGCCCAAACTATAAGGTAGTTATTGCCAGCAGACACTCCAAAGCCAGCTACTCTAAGGCTCTTTTTGGGTACCCAATTATATGGAGTAAAATTAATATTAATACAAATGATTGATGTTTGGCCATTACGCCATAGAAAGTAAAAAAAATGAACAACTCCCTTTATAAACACACATTGACCTGTCCTGGACAGGTTAAGTTCAAGTTTGGGATTTTAGAAATTATTAATAAGTATCCCCGGGGAGGTGATTGGAGTAACAGAATTTGTAGTAGTGAGGTCAAATGGCAACTTAGGTTGGGAGCCATTTATCCACCGGGTATCAACGAACATGTTTCCTTGGTACCAGTTTTAAAGGATGCAGCCTTACTTTTATAAAAAATGTTAGCATCTGACATTGTCGTTTATTGCTTTACTTTTTATTATTCAGTTTTTTTACATTATTTTTACTTTACTTTTATTTTCTATACATGTGCATTATTTCTATACATGTGCATTTTTTACATGTAACTAAAGGGTTAAAGACTGTTTTAGCAATGTTGATTAGTTGAATACTAATTGACCTAATTGATTGTGTTAACAGGGAAGGGTATTTTAGCAGTCACAATTGTGAAGCACTTGGTTTGATAAAGTCCAGGATTTACGTGGACGAAAGCGCTTACCATACTGACTACTACAAACTTGTTTTTATTGGACTACCGTGTACCATACCGGCTCTTGCATTTTTGCTCTTATATTGGACTGTCGTGTGAAATACTTTACTGCAACTTTCTGCACTGGAAGATTTTTTTACAAGTTGGTGTGGCAGTGTTGAACAGGGAGGATTGTGTTTTTATTGTTTTTTTTTTCCACCAGAGTGCTCCATTGTGTTGTTTACCAGTTCTGTTGGGAGCATGGTCTTCAGCCTGCACTTCTTGTATTGGTTTACTATCTACACAGTTATTGGCGTGCTGAATGTTAAAAATGGATCACACCAGCAAGTCCGAGTCACAAGCAGGGAGGTTTAATAAGACAGGAAACCCTAAAGACCTAGCACTAAATGGTGAGGAAGGGAATCTAACTGTTCTCATCAAACTGATGACATCGCAATACCAGCATTTACAGTCCACTCGAGAGACTTCAGAACACATGCAATACGTCTCAATTCGGCTCACAGGTTCTGCCCCCTTCTTCTGTGAGGAGTAAAACATTGCTTCCAGGTAGCCCAGTGTTACCATCTACCGCAGACTCGAACAGCATTCCCTGTGGTCAAGTACGGGGAAATCACCGGGGGCAGTAAATAGAGATTTGCATTTCCAGAGATGGCTTAACAAGGACTTATCTTTCAACAACAACGAACAACCTGTTAAACCTAAGGACTTGAACAACAAGCTGCAAGAATTTGAGCAGAAAATGGGGAAGGTACGTGGCCTACAGATAGATAACGCGTATCTTAATGAATGCATTAGACTTCATAGAGTTCCAAAAGGGCTGTGAATTTACAAATTCCCTAATGGGATTTCTGTGGGGCAACTGGAACTTGAACTATTGGCCTTGTTTGATCGACATGGCATGGAACTGTTGCAGTTCATTATTAAGATTAACACTTCTAAAATTAATTCATTGTTTGGTGATATTAATGTACTTAATAACATAGAGTCTGATGAAAATTTTGTTAGATATGAGGCTAAGTATGATTATGTGTTTGAAAAAAATTGAAGAACAGGTTAGGGAGAATGTTGTAAGGAAGCAAAGGAAACTTAAAAGGGACAAATTGGAATATAAACAAAAAAAAAGGCTTACCCACTACCTAAAAGTTACTTGGAACCCCCCACTAGTTTTGTACCGGAGGGGGGTTTTGATGCAGGGACGGTTTCAGTTGGTTACGAGGGTGGGGACGGTGTTAAACGAAGAAGACGACGTATTGGAACAAAGCTACCCACCCCTAAGGAGGTCCGAAAGGATCTTTAACAGAAACCAAAATGGTCACAATAATTTTTTAGGACAGCAGGGTACACCAAAAGGGCAGAGACAGAGAGGTCAGAGGAATTACTGGGGGAACAGGTACTGAAGTTGGAAGATTGCAACAAATCTATTATTAGTTCTTTTGGAGGAAAAATGTTAAGTTACCTGAGTTTCAACATTTTCAACTATACAGACCAGATGATAACAAAGACCCATCATTCCCTCTTTACGAGAGGTATGAAATGTGTTCCTAATAGGAATTTTGATATCTCTAAGGTTCTAACTGAATTTAAATTGTACCTTAGGAAACTTAATTTCAACCTACTCTTTAAGGGTACTAACACCACTGATAGACAAGGACTCTTCAAGAAGAAAAGTTTGTTCAACCCCCCCCCCACACACACACACACACACACACACACACACACACACATCCACCCCTATCAAGTTTTGAAAATGTTTGTACCAGGGAGATTTATCAGGCCTATTACTCCCAGAAAGAAAGATACTACAACTTGGACAGGGAAGAAGAAGGGTTACTGAGAACTCTGAGGTCATCTGAAAATTTGAGAATCATGAAACCCGACAAGGGGGGAGGGGTGGTAATTGTAGACAAGTATGACTATGTTAATGACATAACGAACATGTTGAACGATACTGACAAATATGAAGCGGTTTCACTTAACCAGATTCACATTGCCCATAGGCGGATACAACTGTTTTTGGAGGATAGTCTTTTGCAGGAGGTAATTAACGAAGAGCTCTACAATTTTTTGATTAATGAACACCCATACATCCCCACAGTCTTTAGCATCCCCGAAGTGCATAAAAATGTGGAGCATCCTCCTTATAGATTAATAGTGGCTGCCCACAACAGTTCCATTTATTCCCTGGGTATTTTTGTTGACCAACTTTTGAAAAACACTATGCGTCCCATTCCATATGTACTACTGGACTCATGGGATTTTTTTTTTAACTAGGATTAAACAGGAATTTTTTGGTAAAACAACAGGTTCTTCCACTACTGACATAGTGGACTTGTTTAATTCCATTCCCCATGAACTAGAACTGGAACATTTTCAGGAGGCCCTTTGTGACCACACTAGTTTGGATGGAGGGCTTACCCGTTTTGTAGTAGAAGTAATGGAAGTTATTTTAAAAAATAACTATATAACATTTGAGGATGAGTACTTTAGACAACTGAAAGGTGTGGCTATGTGGTCAATAGTGCCTCCAGTTTTGCCAACTTAGTCATGGTGACCTGGGAAAAAGAGGTTTATTTTTAATTCTGGTTTTGAAACGGAATGGATTTTGTACCTCCAGTATCTTGATGACATTTTTGTTCTATGGAAAGGGGTAGAGTTAGGGGTGAATAATTTTTTTTTAATATATTAAATCAGGTGTGTCCCTATTTTAGGTTTATGAACTATTATTCTAGGGATAGTATTGATTACTTGGATGTTACGATTTCTAAAAACAAGGAATTGGGGCAATACACGTCTAAAGTGTTTCGTAAACCCACATACTCTAACAGTTACCTGGCCTTTGATAGTAAACACCCCTTCTACATCAAGAAAAACTTGGTGAGAGGACAGATGATTAGAGGTGCTAGAATGTGTTCAACCCTGATGGATTTCAAAGCTAAACTAGGTAACCTGTAACAGATGTTTTTGGACAGGGGTTACCCGATGGATTTGATTCAGACTTTAGCTAGTGAGGTTTTGGAAGAATGGGGGGGTTTATACCCCTGTTGGGTTGTGAGAAGACTACAAAGGAGTTTAAACAGAAGCATGATAGTAATTTTTCTAATGCTATAGTAACACATTTTGGACCCCTTGGACAGACTGTACAGAAGACAGTTTCCAGAAACTGGGTCATTTTGGAAGGTAACAGTGAGGTTATTTAACAGTTTGGGCACATCACCTTTTTTGTATACAAAGTAGGACCCGGTATGAAGTATTAACATCCCTTGCCACAGAATGACAGAGGTAAAGGGACCTGGAAATGTGGAATATGTAGGTATTGTTCATACATTCTAGAGGAAACATCCCTGTTGGTAGGGGAATTTAGGACTAGGGTATTTTTAGTTTATGGAAACTGTGGTAGCAAGGGATTGGTTTACTTGTGTGTGTGTCAAGGATGCCAAGGGTTTTATGTTGGCAAAACTGAGAGAGCACTACGTAAACGCATCTATGAATACCTACACGCCATACAAAATAAAAATATGAACAACTCCCTTTATAAACACACATTGACCTGTCATGGGCAGGTTAAGTTCAAGTTTGGGATTTTAGAAATTATTAATAAGGATACCCGGGGAGGTGATTGGGGTAACAGGATTTGTAGTAGTGAAGTCAAATGGCAACTTAGGTTGGGAGCAATTTATCCACCGGGCATCAATGAGCATATTTCCTTGGTACCAGTTTTAAAGGATGCAGCCTTAATTTTATAAAAAATGATGGCATCTGACATCGTTGTTTATTGCTTTACTTTTTATTATTCAGTTTTTACACTATTACTTTTATTTTCTATATATGTGCATTTTTTACATGCAACTAAAGGGTTAAAGACTGTTTTAGCAATGTTGATTAGTTGAATACTAATTGACCTAATTGATTGTGTTAACAGGGAAGGGTATTTTAGCAGTCAGAATGGTGAAGCACTTGGTTTGATAAAGTCCAGGATTTACGTGGACGAAAGCGCTTACCATACTGACTTACTGCAACTTGTTTTGATTGGACTACGATGTACCATAGAGGCTGCTGCATTTTTGCTCTTATTGGACTGTCGTGTGGAATAAATTCTTTACTGTAACTTTCTGCATTGGAAAACTTTTTTACAAGTTGGTGTGGCAGTGTTGACCAGGGTGGATTGTGTTTTCATTGTTGTTTTTTTTTTTCCACCAGTGCTTTCCTACTCATTTGTTAAAAATAGATGAATTTAAGGAATGGATAGTGAAAATGATTTACTAGTTGCTACAAAATGTACAAACCTCTTCAGAAGGGATTGCTGAGGAGTGGGATAAAATGAAATTTAAAAAATATGGTAGAAATGAGAAAAAAATATGGGGAAAGAAGTTGTTGAAATGACTTAGATGCATTATCAAAGTTGAAAGCATTGCAGATGAAGGGGAATCTTTTGGAATAAAAGATAGGCAACAAAGAAAGTGTTAAAGGACAAATAAGGGAGTATCTGAATAATACGCACACTTTTGGAAAAGTCGCTGTTAAGCAAATATTTTCTGATAACCACAGAGCATAAAAAACTACTAGCACAACAACTTAGGTGACAGAAAATAGAAAAGGGTGTTGCCTGATGGTGCCTATGATTACAAAAATAACCAAAGACCCTATACAGGTATTAGTGATATTTCAGATTAAGAAAATACATAATTAGAATAAAATATGTCAAGGTTTTAGGAGACTAGCATCAATAATTAATAGCAGAGACTGGACAGAATGGGATAAAAATAGTGTTACATAATCAGCCAGGGAATTCTCAAGTATCAGATGGTATTCCTGTTGAAATGTGGAAGTTAGGTGAGAAAAAGTTAAACAAAACTTTATAGAGCTTTCATAACAATATTTTAAAATGAGAGACAGTACCAATATCTTGAAAGAAAGCTGTGGACATTGTACTATTCAAAAAGGGCAATGCACAGTTTCAACTCTGAAGTATGACTGAAGCCAAAACTAATAAAATATCTGCTAACTCTATCAAATGCTCAGTAGGGTATTGTCAGCATTTGTGTTTCATGACATAATTAATATGTCTTTCTAATTAACTCAATAAGGGACAGAAGCAAGAATCACAGGAGGGATGGCTCATCTCTGACGAGCTGGATTGCAACAGAGGAATCAGGCAGGGGTGTTCTATTTCTCCTTTACTATTTGTCTTCTGCTTAGAGCCATTGGCAAAGAAATTAAGGGACTCACAAATTCAAGGGTATAAATGGTATGACACACTCGCGAAAAAGTAGTCTTATTTCACAGATTTTTTTTTTTGTAAAATAAAAATTAAAGTTTTAGTGTTGAGGAACATTTTGAGGCAGTTTCAAGTTTTTTTCAGGGCATAAAATAAATGAAAATGAAACTAAGGCTAAAATAATAAACTATGTTCCTATGCATGAACTGGTTCAACTGTACCCATATTTATGGGGACATAACAGGAAGTATTTAGGTATTTGAATTAAAAATAATTCTGTTATGACAGATATTTTTTTTTTACCAACCAGAGGAGAAGCTGTGGAACATAATAAAGACTTAAAAGGAATTTATTTGTGATGGAAGTGGGCAAGAGTTAAGTGGGATAAAAGTGGTTTCTCCCCAAAGAATAAGGTGGATTAGGACTGCCACATTTGAAGGAATACTTTAGAGGTACACAGTGAAGGCTTATATACATAGCACAAACAAAAAGAGAGAGTAAGATTTTGGATGCAGGCACTTAAGGAGAACAGTAACAACCACACAAAACTATTATATGCACAAAGTACCAAAATTTATTTTAAGAACTAAGCAACTGCAGGAATGTTCTCAATAGGGATGACTATAAGTACAGACATAAAAAATAAACAAGAGGTAGCTGGAATTTATTGGAGAAAATTAGCAAAGGAACCATTGTATTGGGAGCAAATAACTAGGGAAAGAAAAGTTACAGTGGGATGAGGCCAAGCAGAAGTCTGGACTGCAGGATGGAAACTTTCTTCCCTGCCAAGGACTGACGGACAATATGCATAGAGAAAGGGACTGGGGAGTGTTAAAATGAAATACCAGCTCAGGTTGAGTTTATAAGATAAGAAAACAAAACAAATGCACAATAACTACAAGAATCTATCAGAAAAGGTTAGACAAGAACTGAAAATGAAAACAGAAAGGCAATATTTCAAGGAAACAATGGGAGAGTATATTTATGGCTCCCAAGTATGCAGCAAAATCTAGACGATTTAGGATTTTGCATGGAAGTGATTGCACAACTGTTTCATACCCAAAGTAGACTTTGGAGAATTTTTCCACATGTGGACTGCAATTGCTGGTGTGATGGGAAAGACAGTTGCACTTTGTTAGAAATTCCCTAGGAGGTACTTTGTAAGAAATACTGAGGAAGCAAATTATTTTAGACAAAGGAAATTATTATTTTGAACTAGGATTTATAAACGGAATTGCCAAGGCCCTACTAAGTTTAATCCTGTTGGCTGCCAAAAAAGAAATTGCTGGGAAATGGAAATCAAAAAAAAGAAAACAAGAATCTCTGAATGCTGTAAATGAGATACAACAACAGGAGGTACATCTTTAGAAAAGGGAAGACGTAAACTACACAGCAATAAATGGAAACTGTGGGAACAACACACACAGAATAATGTGCAAGAGGAGTGATATTTCCGGGAAGGCAAGACCAGCAATCTACACAGTGTTGCATTGAATAACTGAGACAAAAATCATACCTGTATGTGTGCAAAGGAAAAACAAGCCTTGTAATGGCTTTTTTTTCTCTTTTATAATTGAATGTGTACTTGAGTTATAATTCAAAAGGTGTTTACAAAAACTCTCTACCTTAATCTTATCACCAACATACCAACCATCACAATTCTCCTTACCACCTTAACCAACCATAATGCCATGGTGGTGCAGCGGTAGCACTGTCGCCTCACAGCAAGAGGTTCTCCCGTTCGATTCTCGGCTGGAGCGCCTTCTGTGTGCAGTCTGCATGTCCTCCCCACGGTCGAGTAGCGTTCGAAAGACATGCATGAATGGGCGTGCCTTCGGTGAAGGTTGGGCGAGCTGGCACCTTGGCACCGTAAAAATCTGCCAATCATTAGCAGACCGGAGTTCCGCTGTGGCGACCCCTAACCAGGAAAAGCCGAAAGAAAAACAACAACATTAAGCAACCACCATCCCATCACTTTCGCTATTAAGCGACCATACAAAAACAAAACTCCCAACAATCCTAAAATCCTTTAGGGTTCAGTCAAATAGTATTACCAAACTAAAGAACCACCTAATCTTCTCCTGGTCAGGACTTTCTCTCAAAAGGTGACACTAACCACACTGACTCCCTCACCAACACTCACCTTCAAGATGTTTTTTTCTTTAGTCCAAAGGCTGCACAGAGTGTATAAAAACAACTGGCTGACCAAAGAGCAACCACCACCTTTGGACACTTAGGAGATGAAGCTTGGAAATAGTGGAAACTAAAAGACAGTCACAGATAATCGCACCTCCATCGCCCTCTGAAACACCGACAAGCAATCAAAAAACACAAATCTTCAAAAAAAATGTACAAAGACACCTCCTTAGTTGGGAAAGAAGTGGACCCCCTAAAATGCAGAAGAATTACACCAAAAGACACAAACATCATTTCTGGCATAACCAAACTAAGTTCAGATTTCCTATAAGAGTTTAGTCGCCTTCCAAAAATTAACAGTCCTGCCACATGTACAAATGAGCTCCCTCATCCTTCCTTTCTCCTTCAAACACAAACCCCAAAATAGTCTTAGAATTGCTAAAAAAAAAAAACTCCCCAGTGAGACAGCCCCTGGCTATGACAATCTTTACCCATGGCTCATACCTCACTGCAGAGAGCACCTGACCCACACCTTGACACACTCCTACAAATCACTCTCTCCCCAAAAACATCATGCCAACTACCTTGAAAACTACTCCAACTAAACCAATGAGAAAAAAAAAGAAAAAAAAAAACCACTCCAACCCAAATCACCCATCCCATTCTCACCCCATATCCATACTTCCAAGTCCTACGCAATCACCATGAAAAAAGTCTATGCTCAACTATCACAATACATCCACAAATATCTGTCCTATCTCAAAAGCAACATGGCTTCTGTTCAGGGAGGTGTACAAAGACTGCTCTGTGGACCACAACCAATGGCATTCTGCAAAATACACACAATGGCAACCTTAAAGGGACTTATTTGCAGATCTCAAAGTATTTGATCTTACACTTTCCTTTCAGACAGACACTTCAGGATCAGCATAACCCGATACTTTGCCTCACAGCAAAGAAGTCCCATAAGGCTACTTACTTGCCCACCTCCTATTCTCCATTTTATCAAGAAAATTCTTAACATGCCCCACATTCTTCTCATCTTAAATGCTGGTCATATAGCTGTCTTACAGGTCAAGATACTCTCATACTTAAATTCAATCCAGATTACAAGCAAAGATGCACATTCTACAGCACTGGCTACTTAAACCACACCTTTATACTCAATGCCTCAAAAAAAAAAAAAAAAAAACACCATTTGTTACCCCCAAGAAACTGGCACAATATCCTAACAAATAGCTCAGACCTGCACAACTGCATCATTGAAACCACAACATCTTTGAAATATCTTCAAATATCAGCTACTTAAATAAAATTGAGGGTGCGAAAGTTTGCTTTTTGTTGCCTAGTGGCCTCTCTTCAGGGGAAATCCATCCATCTAGCCACAACAGATTTTCCCATTTTTGCATATGGAGTCAGGGTGTCACTTCAACAGTGGCAATCATCTACAGCCAATGTTTACACTACTGGGTGGCTGGCCCTACCGTAGTTGTTCATCCACACACACACCTGTACACATACTCACACGAGTGTCCAATACACCTAATGCATGTCTTTGGAATGTGGGAGGAAAATGGAGCATCCGGAGGAAACCCACATGAACACAGGGAGAGCATGCAGACTCTGCACAAGTCACCCCAGCCAAGAATCGAACTGGGGAACCTCTTGCTGTGAGGCAACAACAATAGCCCCTGTGCCTCGGTGCCACCCCCTTCAGATATTTCTAAAATTAGGGGAAATTTAACCTGGGCATCAGGAAACATCCCTATTCTTTCAACAGATGCCTTGAGACTTTTTACAACCACCTGAGCTACCAACAGCCCAAGCAGAGGGGACCTTGGTTTAACTTTTCACCCAAAGGACGACACACACAGGAGTACAGCACCCCTTTCTGCTGCAGTACGTGTCAGAAATCCATTCACCTATAGTGGGAACAGAAACCATACCCCACTGGTCTTCCAGCACCACAAGTGTGTGTGTGTTAATTGCGTGTCACTGAAACACACTGTAATTAAATCAAAAGGTGCTTCAACAAAGTATTAGTTTAAGGGAGTGCACACTTAAGCAACCAGCTTATTGTACTTTTTTTATATTTTTCCCCTAACAGATTTGTTTGTTTTATAGGTCACATTAAAGGTGGGAAAAGTTTTGAAATGATTTATTGTGGTCTCATTTTTTATATCACAAAAACCTGGCATTTTTAACAGGGGTGTGTACACTTTTTATATCCACTGTAGATACACACACACACATATTATATATGTGTGTGTGTGTGTGTGTGTGTGTGTGTGTGTGTGTGTGTGTGTGTGTGTGTGTATATAAAAAATCTTTTTATAAACTTAAGGCGGCTCCCGCTTGAAATGTCAGCACTCAAAATGCCGAACATTGAAAAACACCAAAACAGACAAAAAACACAGGATCATAGGAGGTTTCTAGGCTAATGGCCCTAGGGCCCTTATAAGCCTAGCCAAGTACAACCCCTGTTCCCAAGAATATCAAGGTATTAACCCAAACTAAGTCAACAACTACAGCCTCTATCCAAGAGGGACACAGGTGAAACTCCCAGAGTTAAGTTGCTGTTTCCCATACAATCATCCAAATAGCTTATATAGGGTCAGTGAGGGGCTCTGTTTCACCTAAATTGGAAGTTTGTTCCACAGGAGAGAGAACCTCTGTGAGACATAGTTGTCTCTCCAGCAAGTCCTGTTGATGCCACATACTAGGTTGAGCTCCCTAGGACGAGTGCATCTTATACCATTTGATTTATGAATGTGCAGCATTTCCATTACAGCAGATCTGAGAATGCTTTACATGCAAGGCAGAGATTGCCTCTGAGTAGAGTGCAGTGACAGTGATTTCAACGTACGACATATCCTGAAGACCCTGAATTTTCTATCTCAGAAACCTTTGAGCTTTTTCCAGTTGCTGCAGGTGCTTGGTAAAGTACATAACAAAAGGCAGCAATGTACTTTATTATTGGCCTGATGAAGGAGGAATACAGGGGGGTTATAACCTCTTTTGTTCTGGATACAATGCCCTTACTTATGAGGTGGGCAACACAGAAAGCCTTTCTTACCATTGTGGAAACATGGTGGTCAAAGGAAAGGTTGCTGTCAACCTGTGTGCCCAAATCCCTCACCACTGATTGCATGCTTAGGGTATTGTTATAAATGTGGTAATCTGCAGGGATGTCACCCTTGCTGAAGGGGATGGATAATGCGTTTTTTTTTTTTTTTGCATCAAGTTTCGTAGGATGTTGGAGAACAAATCTCAAAAAAAAAAAAAAAAAAAAAATCACTTCTCTCCTTAAAACTTTGCAATGGGGAAGATGCCCTCACTGCAGCCCCACACCAACCAAACTTACATATACCAACTCAGAGATCTCCATACCTTGGAGAAAAGGGAATAATCCAAGAAATGGCATTTCAGACTTGGTATATGCAAGTCCATTCTTTCTGCCATTCAATCTCCGCATTTTGTGACTCGCTCTAGCGGGTCTAGACATTTCAAATGGTTGCCACTAAAACTATTCATTAACAGCTCCTACCTTCATTACCCCTAAAACTAAACTCCACTGTACCAAACATACACATGGCTCCCTCTGGCAATCTCTCCCCTCACACACAAATGTCAGTGACTAGAAGGAAACTTAAAACATTTCTTGCTAAAACAAACCCAGTGTACCGCTCTCACTTACCTACCCACCCCCAATGCCGTGTGTTTATTGTACATAAATGTATGTCATTCTTTACTTGCGGTTTATTAAGCCACTAATGACTTCTTGTTATTGTACATAATATATACTTTACATTCTTTGCCTATTGCTTTTATAATGATTATCCTAAAATTTAAAATTTCAGACTGGTGCAATGTATTATTAGCGTTCAACATTTTTGTACTGTGAACCACTTTCACTTAGGCTGTTTCTGAATACTGTGGTAAACAATTATAATGCCCCTTTTCGAGGGTGAAATATGTTATGATAGGCAGTCTTGGAAGGGTTCACATAACTCAAATGACAACTTCCTCACACAAATTAGACAACAGCAAACTGGATAAAAAAAAAAGAGAAAAAACATCCAGAGCACTTACAAATATACAAGACAGATAGTGAGACACAGCAATACAAAAGGATTTGGCAAACCCTAACCCTAATCACAGAGCAAGAACATTTACTTATACTTGGGATAAAGAAAGTATAAATTACCTGGACATCACTATATCTCATACAAAAGATGGTTTTAAATCCAGAATTTAAGACACCTGGTGCAATAGTTACTTGCACTTTACTAGTAGTCACCCCACATTTCAGAAAAAAAGTTTGGTTAAGGGACAAGCAGTTAGGCTAGCAAGGATGACTTCGGACAAAAATGAATTGTTAAAAGAGTTTGACATTTTGAAGGAAATGTTTGTGGATAGGGGTTACCCCATTGACTTCATACAGAAAATTCTGAACGAAGTGTATAATGGGTGGGGGACTAAGTACAAGGCACTGTTAGGCAAACCCTTAGTAAGTTCCAGTCATGACAGTGATACAAGGAATTTTCATACAGCATGTGTAGTGGAGTTCAATGGTTTTACCGGGCCCTTTACAAGGATCATAAGGGCAAATTGAAGTATGTTTAAAGTAAGCAAAGAACTACAGGAAATAGTGGGAGATGGGCCCACATTTTCTTATAGAACTGGTAGAAACTTGAAAAATGAATTTGAGCAGGTAGATGCTAGAAATGTTAAGGATAAACAAGGCACAAACACTTGCAGTAGATGCAGATATTGTCCCTACATTAGTAAGGAAAGTTTTTTATATTTACAAAATGGTTTGAAAAGCTGTGTGCATTTTTGTAAAGGCAACTGCAATACCATGATGGTAGTTTATTTGGCTGTGTGTGAAGGATGCACAGCATTTTATACAGGGAAAACAGAAAGGGCTTTGAAAGATAGGATATATGAACATCTATATGACATTAAGTCCAAGAATGAGACAAGTGCTTTATACAAGCATACCCTACACTGTGTTTCACTCAGTATTTTTAAGTTTGGTATTTTAGATATTGTTAGGAAGAATTCCAGGGGAGGGGACATTAGAAATATTTTATTGAATAGAGAGCTGAGGTGGCAGCTTAGGCTTAAATCTAGCATCTACCCAGGACTTAATGATTATATTTCCATAAAACCAGTATTATTTTTGAAAGCTTCACAAGTATAAACTATTACATACATTTCTTGTTTATTATAATCCACACTGATATTACGCACATTTCATTCTGTGAGGACTTAGGAAAAGGTTTCATTTACATGTTGTACTTTAGTAGTGAACTAGTGTGTTTTTTAATAAAAAAACATTTTATTTAATCAATTTATTATGCAATTATTTAATTCATGAAGTGTTTCAATTAACAGATTGGGTGTGATATATATACATGAGTTGTTTTTTTGAAAATGGCATCTGATGAAGTCTTGTGCTCAAGACGAAAGCGCTTATTTTGCCTGTTTGCGGAATTATTAAATACTCTTTTCTACACCACGGAAAGATTGGACTTTTTTCTGGTTTATCAAAACAGAATTAATAGTATAAAACATTATTCAGCAAAACCTGAAACTGCAAGTCATTTCACATCTACTACAGTTAAAATGACACTAAAGGCAAGGTTCATCCAAAAATACTTTATCCAAAGTCAGGCAGGCTTACAACAACTCAGTACAGTTAGCACTTTCGTCCAAAAGCAATTCATCAAATACAAAAGGTAAAAAGCCAGTATAAACACTTAATTCAAATTCAATGACATCATTCCCCTTATTAGTAATTTAAACACACATACTCCCCACTAGTAATACATATACTTCACTTCCAAATCAGTAAAACATAAAATAATATTCAGTAAGTTCAAAAAATTATATACACACACATTTTATATATATATACATATATATATATATATATACACATATATATATATATATATATATATATATATACATATATATATACATATATATATACATATATATATATATGGTTTCCACTTCTAACCATCGACATTTCAAAACATCGAAGCTCTGATCATCGAGACCAGAACATCGAATTTTAAAACATCGAAGGTTACAAGTGCAACCAAAAAAAAAAAAAAAGAAGAAGAAATTGTAACAATTGTAGGCAGGGGGCTTTGTCCCCCCTGCGTCCCCCCCCCCACACCCCTACTTTAATATACCAACTCCGAGACCGCACTACAGTGGAGTAAAGGGAAATCTCCCGTTTAGCGCTATATGCAGACGCACTAAACGGGAGATTTTCCGTACCCTATCTGTAGTGCCATCACACAGACGGCACAGTCACACACAGTATGCAGGGCACCTTGGTGCCCTGCAAAAACACAAACAAACATTCTCCCACCTACACTTACCTTTTTTTCCCCTTCAAACCTTCGATGTTTTAAAACTCGATGTTCTAGTCTCGATGATCTGAACTTCGATGTTTTAAACATTCGATGGTACATACACATTATATATATATATATATATATATATATATATATATATATATATATATATATATATATATATATATATATATATATATATACATATATATATATATATATATATATATATATATATATATATATATATATATATATATATATATATATATATATATATATATATATATATATATATATATATATATATATATATATATATATATATATATATATATATATATATATATATATATATATATATATATATATATATATATATATATATATATATATTATATATATATACACACACACACACATACAAACATACATACATACACACACATATATGCATACATACATACACACACCAACACATAATATTATCTTCTTTCCTGTACTCCAATACACTGCTACACTTGAACAGCTCTCACTCATTTTATCAGAAGAGAGCCGTTATAAAAGGTCAACTAGTAACAGCTGCCAGAATGACCACTCCAGACTGAGTTTTTGATTGAATGTACTACTATGAAAAATATGTTCCTCAAGAGATGTTACCCTCCTGCACTTGTTAATGATATTATCATTGAGGTTCATAGGAAAAGGGATAGTAGTTGGTTTAAACCACTATTAAATAATACTATTGTAGCAGTAACAGAACCACCTTTGGACGTGACAGTAGTGGATTCCTACGTAGATACTAGGCTGGAGGAAATGGACGTTAATATTGATGTCCCTACTTCTAAATTTATTACCACCTTTTCCATGGATGCTGGGGCTCCACGTAAAATTCTATTGAAAAATTGGAGAATTTTACTGGATGACCCTGCTATCCAACAGAAAGTTGGTGAAAACCCCGGTTTGATTTTTAAAAGAAGGAACCTAAAGAATATCTTAGAAAATAACAGCAGGATGTTTCCCTCTAAACCACGAATGACAAAAAGTGGTAGTTGCAACCTTTGTAAATTTATGATGGTTGCCAGCTCTTTCATGATTAACAATGTCAAGTATTTGATTCATGGTAAATATAATTGTGAAAGTTGCGGTACTGTTTATATTGCCTTCTGTCAATGTTGCCCAGGGTTCTACATAGGTAAAACTGAAAGGCACTTTAAGTTGAGAGTATATGAACACCAATATAATATTGGGAAAGCTAATATCACAAATGCTTTGGCTAAACATGTGTCGGAGAACCCTGGGCATTTTTTCAATTATTTGGTAACTGACAAGGTTACTAAGAATATTACGGGGGACCATGGCCACTATGTTTAAAGGACAGGGAGCTCTATTGGCAGCTCAAGGTTAATGCATTTGCTTGGCCTGGCCTCAATGACCAGTGCTCTTTAAAAGTGTATTTTACGTTTGAAAGCTCTGGAAAGAAGATAATATTATATGTTAACTTATTTTAATGTATGTATATTAAATTTTTTGAACTTATATTACTTTATGCTTTACTGATTTGAAGTGAAGTATATGTAGTACCAGTGGGGAGTATGTCTCTTTAAATTACTAACAAGGGGAAAGATGTCAATGTATTTGAATTAATTATTTAATACTAGCTTTTTACCTTTTGTATTTGTCTGATGAAATTCTTACATTGATTTTGGACAAATGCGCCAACTGTACCGTGTTGTTATAAGCCTGCCTGACTTTGGATAAAGTATTTTTGGATGAACCTTGCCTTAAGTGTTTTTTTGAGTAGTTTTTATTTTCATTTTGGGTGCAGTTAGAAAGAGTTATGTACTTACCATAACTTGGCAACTGTGTTATTCTACATCATCATTCATCGCAAGAGGGTCTAGGATCAGAGCCAGCAACATACTAAATACGAATCCAAGGCTCTAGCTCCTCCCTCTCCCATGATGCCCTGCTGCCCTCTAACCCCCGGTCATGTTTGCTGTAGTGTTCCTAAAGACTACTACTGCAAAACTGGAAGGAAAACATTCCAACTTCCTCCATGATCCACAAGGTAGGGGATGACGGGAGGGAAAAATGTGATGAATGATGACATAGGATAACACAGACGCCAAGTTATGGTAAGTACATAACTATCTGATGTGCTCCAAGTCATCATTCATCAGAGTCCCAAGCTACCATTTTTCCTGGAAGGCCTCAAAAAAGGCCATTCCAGAGCACTGTGGAGCCAAAGGAAGAAATCAAATCAATCTTGTAGTGAGATATAAATGTGTGAGATTTAGACCAAGTGGCAGCAGCACAAATGTCATCAATAGAAAGCTAAAGTAGCCACGGACCTGGTAGAATGAGCCTTGACTCTTCCTCGAACCTCAAGATGGCTATGGTCATAGACAGTGGAGATGCAGCTAGAGATCCATTTAGAGATAATGACCTTAGAAATTGGAAGACTTTGTCCATTGGGGGGAAAGGCCACAAAGAGCTGCTCTGACTTACGAAAACCTTTCGTCCAATGTAGGTAGAACCCTGTCAGTGTACGTCCAAGATATGTAGAATGTACTCCCCTTTACTGGAATAAATGGGGGAGAACACTGGAAGCTGAATATATTGGTTCAGAGTAGATTTTGAAGCAATCTTGGGCAAGAAGGAGGGGTTTGTCCTAATGGAGGACTCTGTCCTTGTGAAAAATCATATAGGGGGAGTAAAGGTAACAGCTTGCAGTTTTGAGACTGTCCTAGCTGAGGTAAGGCCACCTTCCAAGACAGGAATTTGAGATTGCAGGAAGTAGCAGGCTCAAAAGGACTCCCAAGTCAGAGATTGCAAAACCAATGAAAGGTCCCAGGGAAGCGAGGGACCCTTAATTGGTGACCCAAGAAAGAAGACCCCTTTCATAAACACTTTACAAAATCTAGATGAAAAAGCAGACTCAATGTTCTTGTGAAAGTCAGAAAATTCGCCACCAACTGAAGCTTGATGGTACAGAAACTTGCCCCCTCTTGGAAAAAGGAAGACAAAAACAAAAGCATGTCTGAAACTGAAGTAGAAAAGGGATCCAGATTCCTGCTATTGGCCCAGATAGAGAACCTTTTCCACTTACTGCAATAGACCTTTCTAGTGGAAGGTTTCTGGGAGGCTGGAATGATACACTTAATGGGAAGATGCTAGCCTGGACTGTTGTGGAATCACTGGAACTGGAGAAACCATGCAGTTAGATGAAGGGTCCGAAGGTTTGGCAGAAGAAGCTCCAATGAACAAGAAATCAGATCCTGACAGGGATCCAGTATCCATGGCGGATACTTCAGATGAGACCTGATGAAGGAGAACCACAGCTGATGAGGCCAGAAAAGGGCAATGAGGATAAGGGATGTTCTCATTTGTTGCACTTTCTGAAGAACCTTAGATTTAAAAGGAAGAGGAGGATAGGATTATAGGAGACCTGGAGGCCAATTGTGGACTAGGACATCCCTCGGTGCTCCCCCGGAGAGGGGATCAGGACAAAGTACCGGGAGGCAAAGAGGTCACAGCTAGGCTGACCCCAATGGCTGAAAATCTGCTTTGGCATTGAAGGATTGAGGGACTACTCATGAGGACTCAAGATCGATCTGCTGAGCCTGTCAACCAACACATGGAATCTCCAGGTATATATGCACTGCAAGAAGGAAGTGCCTGGAGGACACTGCCCATTCCCACACTTTCATGGTCTCTCTGCACAGCGGGTAAGAGCGTGCCCCCCCCGGTTTGTTGACATACCAGACTGCAGCCATGTTGTCTGTCTGAATTGCAACCGTCCCTCGAGGGAGGCAGCCCTGGAAGGCTTGCAATGATAGAAGAACTGCAGTCATCTCTAGGATGTTTCTGTGCAATTTGGTCTCTACTAGGGACAACGCATCTACAAGGGGCCATGCACCTTGGACAGTCTTCCCCTGAAAATGTCCCCCACCCCAACAGGGAAGCATCCATGGTCACTATGGCCTTTGGTGGAGGGAGAGAAAAGGGCCTGCCTAGAGTGAGATCCTGAGACTGAAGCCACCACAAGAAGTGACATCTGCACACAGTCGGTTTTATGGTCATGGACAGGGGATGAAACAGAGAAGGCCAGTGAACTTCTAAGGTCCACTGCAACACTCACATGTGGTACCTGGCCAGCGGAACAAGATGAATGGCCGAGGTCAAGGATGCAAGGGCTCAAAGAACCAAGTGAACCGGGGGACGCAACAGGTCTAAGATCTGCATGACTTGTTTTTGGATCAACTGAACCCTGCATAGAGGTAACGCTGCAATCTCTGAAACTAAGCTAACAGAACTCCTATGAATTCCAACTGTTGTGGGGGGACCAGATTGGACTTCAAAAGATTGACGGTGATCCCCAACTGGAGGAAGAGGGGAAGAACATAATGAATCACTTGCTGCAGTTGATGCCTCAATGGTGCTGTGAAAAGCCAATCGTCGAGGTACAGTAAGACCTGAAACCCCTGCAGCCGTGGGCGAGCTTCTACCACTGCCATACATTTAGTAAACACCCGGGGATCTGTGGTGAGATGAAAGGATAGGGCTCTGAAGTGGCAATGAATGGCCCCTAACCAGAAGTGAAGATGTCTCCTGGAACCCCTTTCTATCTTGATGTGATGGTAGGCATCCTGGACATCCAATGAGCACATCCAATCTTCCTTCCTTGCTAAGAGGGGCAGAATGGAATGAGCAGTGACCATCTGGAACTTTGACTTCTTGACTGAAAGACTGAGCTTGCGGAGATCCAAAATAGGACATAGTTCCCCCATCTTTTCTGGCCTTAAAAAGAAGCGAGAATAAGTACTGGATCCTCTTTGTCCTGCTGGGACCTCTTGGATGGCTCTTTTTAGAAGAAGAAATTGTTGAACTTCTTTGAAGGCCAACTCCCCCTGACTGGGTGGAACATCAAGGAGGTAAAGTCTCACTGGAGGGGGTTCCAAAAAGGGAATGAAATAACTCCTGGAAATGATATTTAACACCCACTGATCAGAGGTGGTATTTGTCAAGGCTAGTGGATGTAGGGAAAAGTGTCTGCCTCTAGGGCAAAGCAGATGGGCAACACTTCAGGAGTGCTGACAGGGCTGCTCAGAGAAGGGATCCCTGGGGCCCTGATTTTTGCAGACCCCCCCCCCCACCTTGAGGGCGGAATCGGCCATTGAAACCTCTCCCCCAACCTCTGGAAGATGTCATCAGGAGTTTCCTGGAAGGGAGACTGTGACTTCTGGAGCCACATCTTCCTAGACTACAAGAAATTAGGAAGAAACACTTACCTTTAGCCAGAGCCAAGGAACTGTGTCTGCATATAAAACAAAGCAAACGAGATCTGCGGGGTTAGATGGCAGCAGGGCATCATGGGAGAGGGAGGAGCTACAGCCTTGGATCTGTCTGTAGTATGTTACTGGCTCAGATCCGATATCAAATCCTAGTCCCTACGGTGATGACCGATGACATGGATAACATCAGATGCAAGCCACAGACCCACTAAGAAAACTGTTACGCAAAACATATGCAAATTCAAGCTGCTAACTAGTCACCAGATCTCATGCACAATGATCAGACAGTGCAGCACTATGTTTTTGAACAGGTCTGCAGAGAGACAAGTAAGAAGATAAGAATTTAGTAAAATTCCCTAATCTGATATTCTGAAGAGGAAATAATACCTGAAAGGGTGTAGATTTCAAAACAAAGATATAAAACTAAGTATTTCATGCAAGCAGAAATATATTTAGCTAGCTGCAGTAAATAAGCAAATGGGAAGCTCTACGATGTGAAGTAATTTATCCAGTTTTCCTGCAACGTAAAGCCCATTCCTTCCAGCTGACCTCTATGCAAAAGCAGACGTTTACAATCTTCTTTCAGACATCCAACAAACAACTCAGCAACAGAACTGAGAAAGCAGGGCTAGACTAAAGGCAGGTTACAAGATAAAAACTCGTAGCTGATCAGTAGTAAGTGGCTATGAACTTTTTTGTGTGTGTGTGTGTGTGTGTGTGTGTGTGTGTGTGTGTGTGTGTGTGTGTGTGTGCGTGCGTGTATATATATGTATACATATATATATATATATATATATATATATATATATACATATACACACACACACACACACACACACACACACACACACACACACACCTTTAAAGACTAAAGAACGGACAGCTTTGTCACTGTAGGAGTCCCATGGTTCCTGACTGTGAAAACTGATTAAGTTGCATTTGAGTTGATATGCTAGAAATGCAGTCATGTAAAAAGACACACACACACATATAGCAGGACACAGTGGGAAATGCAAGCCCAATCAAGACAAGAAAAACAAGTCACTTTCGTGTACAGCTATCAGGTTTCTGAGAACAGCTGGACATGCAAAATTGTGAAAGTTATCTTACATTAGTCACGTAGTTACCATCTTCAACTGACCTTGATGACCCGGAAAACAGTATGGAGTGCTGGACTGTAGGCTAATTTGCTCAAAGTATAGTGAATCTGCTAATTTAAACCAAATTCAGTGCAAAGTGAAAAGCAGTCTGAAGTCACAGACAGAATTTAGCCAAGGAAAGAAAATGATTTAGATACACGGTCTTGCCAAATAATCTTGGCTAGATTATACTAAAAATGCCCATAAATCTTTAAAAAATAAAACATTTTAACAAACTACTTCATGCAATATGCCTTTTTCCCCTTAAAAAACAGCTCCTGCAGAAAAGGTGTGTGTGTGTGTACATTATAAAAAATAAATAAATAAAATTACCCACTCCCTGCCAAACCATGGCTTCTTGGCAATGTAACAGTGGTCACTCAGGAATTTCAGCATAGCTAATACTTTTAAAATACTCTAGGTATTTTTGTTTTATCGTGACTTTTTTTAAATTTTATTTTAAATAAAATTATAACCACCTGGGTGGCATTGTAAAGGAAAACAAATGCATAATTTAATGTCTGAAAAAAGTGGGAACAAAACTGAGGATGTTTTTTTTCCTAGACATGGAAAGAGAAAAGACACGGATGGGCTCACAAGAAAACATTCCTGAAAAGACAGAGATTATTCAAAAACAGTGAAATAATTCAAGAATGCATGAGAAACATCCATGAGCTGTAGGACAGACGTAAATGAAGCAGAAACAGGAAAGACACCACTACATTCATCAACCAAGTGTATGCTTCCCTCACATCTCTGCACTTTATTCAGGAGTATTTGATTTTCCCCAAAACACATTTCTGCATCTCACTTTCTTGTGCATGTTTTTATGCGCTCTAGTGTCTGCAAATTTTATCAAAAACAGACTTTTGCAATCAGCTAGAAATATAAAGAAAATACTTCACTCCAATATTTCGGTACAATGCAGACAAGTATGCGTGTTTTTGAAATTCCCACTCACCCACTGCCAGTAACAAGTACAAGTGGAATACTTGAATTTTCCGTCTTTTCCAAGACAGTGCAACTGCAAAGTGGACAAAGGAGGAATGAAGGTGAAATCTCCACAAGGGAGGCATGCTTCATATCTTTGTGTTTGTGCAAAGTGCAACTCAGTTTTATAAAAAATTTCTGCTGTCAAACTTTGACCCAACAAAAAACAAAACCAAAAAGACGACTCAACTTATATGCACCTTCACTGAATTGAACACTGATGTGCATACAACTTTAAACTGCAAAAATACACAGGCATCCCAACAATGTCTAGTACCACTCAGCACTTACAGTCACATTTCATCTAACACTGCAAATGTGCCACCTCAGAAACACTGAACAGCTGTAGTGACCCATCTACACAATGGTCTCAGTCACATTAGTTGCTGATGGCACTGTCTCCCAAAAAAACTGCCTACCCATAGGTTAAGGAATTGCTTAAAGTAACCCTTCCATTTCTTGACAGTGTCACAGACAAGATCAGTATTCTTCCATCCTTGCTGATGACCACCTTGGCCATACCATGACCTCTTTTCTTGAAGAATTAAGTTTGTCAGAGCCTCTCTGACAGTATACAAAAGTTATTTTACTATGGCCTGACCAGGCTCCTTCCACACTAGGGTCTTCACCTCACTGACAGCCCAAAGTTGATGCCTTCCCAGATATTAACATGTTGTTGAAGGGAATTACCAGCATACTGGTAAGCAAAATGTTTTACTCCAAAGTAAAGTTTAATCTACCTTTTTTGGAGCAGACAAATATGATACAAGCAATTCGGTAACATCTGACACATAGGAAGATGAAGAGATCTACTGTACCAAATTAACAGTCAGTCAACGTAACATGACAGATTATACTGGTTCTTTGAACTAGAGACATGGAATACTTTAATAGTTCATGTATCTACTGACCCGTGTGGTCTATCACAAGCAATGATCAGAGATTGTGAAAACAAAGCTTTGATTCTGACCCTGCAAGTTCTGTTTAACCAGTATGCAAATCCAGAGTCCCACATATGGGCTGAAGTTAAAGAATTTAAGATGAGCTATAGCACAAGATTGGGAAGAATGCTAAATGCTTTAGAAGCAAACAAATGAAGATTAGTATGTAAAGCATAATTAGAAGTTATGTACTCACCATAACGTTCCATCTGAGTAGGTGTATTCATTTGTCTGCAACCTGTGGGTTATGGATCCGATCCGATCGGCGAACCGGCATGGTTTTCAGCTATGATCAAGCTCTCAGCTCTCAGCCCTCCCTAATGCCCCCCCTCTCTACCCCTCATGACCTCCTCAGATAGCTCTAAAACAAGCAAATAAAAAAAAAAAAATAAGGAATATGCAGGAACTGAAAGGGGGGGGGGGGGGGGAGCGGGATGATTTTTAGACAAATGAATACACCTACTCAGAGATGGCGATATGGTGAGTACATAAATAAATTAAATTGAGGATATTCATTTTCTAGGATGCTCTACCTAGATGCAAGATCCCAAACTTATAGTGAAAAAAATGTATGAGATGAATGAAGCCCGGCTGCTGCTGCAATATCATCATCTAGAGGAATCCTTGCCTGAGGGGCTGCCGAGTAGACGGTTGCGGGGGGCTGATAAGCCAATAAAATGCACTGTGAAATCCGCGGGACAGAGAAACTTTAGAATTGGCTTGCCCAAATTGAATTTTGCAAAGAAATAAACAGCTGGTCGGATTTGCCTGACCCAGCTGTCCTGTTAAAATAAATCTAAATGCCTCTGAACATCTAGTGTGTGTAGCTTATATTCACCTTTGTTTTCATACTTGGGAAGAAAACAGGAGGTTAATGGATTGATGGATGTTGATGGATGAGCGATTTTAGGAAGATTTTGGGAGGTTGGTCCTGAGGACGAGACCCATGAAAAGGATGAAATACCAGGTTTTAGCTGATAAGCAGAGTTCAAGAAAACTCTCAGCTCTGTTGGCTGCTGAGGCCAAAAGGCTAACTTGTAGGTCAAGGATGTCAAGGCCTGTAGGACCAAAGAAAGGTCCCAAGGAGGAACTGCTTGTTTTATAGGGGCCTGAGAAGGAAAGTACCTTAAAAAATTTTTTTACAATTTTGCTGACATAAGAGATTAGAGAAATCTGACAATGATAGTGAAATAGAAATAAGCCACTTGAACTTTCTTTGACGAACTGCTGGCATGGCACAGAGAGAGAGAGGTTAGAAAAAAACAAGCACACTAGGACGTGGAGATCCGGGGAGTGAGCCACCACAGAGGGACCGCTTGCAGCCTTGCTGCTGATCGTGTGGGATGGATGATGGGGAGGGGGTAGTATGACCACTGTACTAGGCCGTCCTGTAGAATGCGCATATTGAGCCCTGGCAGGAGGAAGAAGTGCTATAGCGAAGCCATGGACCCTAGAGCCCTCAGGACCAACTCCGCTGAATGGAGAGCTTGAATGGAGAATGGCTGGCACCTGACCTGCAGAGATTTAGAACTCTGTCCGCAGAGGAGGCCGTAAAAACTCCTTGTGTCTAGTCTGGCCTAGTGAATCTAAGAAGAGCTGTGTGGGCGGGTTGGACTTTTTATATTTATTGTGATGCAAGTGGAGCAAGATGGAGATGGAGAAAGGAGTCTCCAGAGAAGTAGATGCCTTGTGTTGGGGGTGTAAGGGGCCAGGAAGGAGGTGAGGAAGACCTGCCACCCCTGACCTTCACCAGTGGTATTTGTAACTGACTCTAAGAGTGGGCCATTTGTGGGAGGCAGAACTCTGTCCTCCTCCTAAAAATGATGCAGGGGGGAGATCTAGCGTAATCCTTAAAGAATCTGCGCTGCATCCAATACAGAGGCAGTTCAGCTCTTAAGCCCTTACAGAAGGTCGGTCAATCCAAGCGTCCCCCCCATCATCCGGTGTCCATCATCCGAACTCTCTCGGCTGCCAGTCTCTGAGATGCTCGCCGTCCAGTTTTGGGCATCCGCCATCAACATATACTCCTATCGGATGACCTTACAGGGAGGTCCCCTCGAGGATCCACTACGATCCTATCGACCTTCATGGTTTTTTGGGTGTTCCCCGTGTGTTCCGGTGGTCGGCTGTCCCAGGGGCGGATGGTGGAGCCCTGGCCAGTGCAGAGGAGGCGCTGGACGGAGCCGGTGCCAAGCCGGGGTCCGAGACCAGAACCCTCCCCTCCCACTCATCAAAGCCCGAAAGAGGCCGCCGACCACCAAATCATCCGGCATCCTCCAATCGGCTCCCTCGAGAGGATCGGGCGGGCGCGCGGGCGCGGCGACGAAGGACAGTGCGCACACACACAGCGGCGCCGGGGAGCACTGATCCCCGATCCGGCGGATCCAGGCTCCTCCGAGAGATCGCGACGCGGGGCAGGGCAGGGTCGGGTCCGGCGTACCACCAGTACGCGGTACCCCGCCCGCCCGGCCGGTCTGCTCGGCTAACTCTGCTCCACTCGATAGAAGGAGGGAGAGGGAGACAGCAAAGTGTTGAGCTTGTTGAGCTCCCGGGGGAGGCAAGGCAATGAGCATGCAAATGGACTGGGATGAACCTTCTCATCATCTTCATCCCATCAGATCAGAGAAGAGGCTACTGGGCTATGGAAGAGGCTACCGAGGCCTGGTGCCTCGCCTCCTCCCTCTCTCCTCCTGGATAGGTCCTCCCTCCTCAGGACCGTGAGAAAGCACAGCAGGGACCGGGAGACCGGAAGGAGGAGGACTCGATCGACCTCCGAAGCCGGAGAAGCCGGCGGCGCCGGCCGGGGCAACAGAGGTCTCGCCCTCGCCCCGGTGAATCTCCTCCTCTTCTCCCCTCTCCTCTCTCCAGCTCCTCTCCAGTCCCAGGAGCGGGAGGGTGGGGAGGAGGAGGCAGGGGGCCAGCAGAGAACAGACTGCAGGTACAGCGAGCCGAGAGGCGAGTCCGGCGGAAAAGACCCAAGTAAAGACTTCTAAGACCACCCGGACCTCCGCTCCCCTGGTGCCCTGGGGAAATGGAACAACCAGATGTGAGGTGTTCAACCCCTGTGGCCAACCCACGACACTGTGGCCATCAGTGGCCATCAGAATGCGAGAGCACTTATTTCGAGCTATGGGTTTAGGAATAATAATAGTAATCAAAGTTACAGCAAGTAAAATAAACAAAAAAACACAGAAAGTAACAAACACACAAAAACACACACACACTCACAGGGAGGGAATAATGAATATAAAAATTACTTATTTAAATTTATAAAAAATAAAAAAATAAATTAACCTAAAATTTTTCACACAAATTTTTAAATAAGAAAAAAAAAATTTTTTAATTTAAGAAAAGAAAAAGATTCCTTTTTAAAGAGAGCTATGTAGCTGTAAGTACACAGCTAGGTACCCACATCCTGTTACCAGCAAGGAGTGAGGGAGATCTGAGGGAGGAGGGGGAGAGCTTGGAGCTGAGAGCTGGAATCATATATGGAGGATCCATAGTTGGATCTGCAGGTTCAGATTGCAGACAAAATCCATAACCCACAGAGATCATTTATTCAGAAGTGGAAAAGACTCAAAGTCAAGCTCTATAAATAGCAAATCCCTCTTGGTGGTTGTGTGAGGGAGACATTCAAATAACATCTGTTCAACAGACTTGCCCAAACAGATGTCAAGCTAACAAGACAGAAATGTGAAAAGTTAGCATCACCTTTACAGGCACTGTATCATCTTTAGTGCATCTTTCCACAATGGGAGTACATAACTACAACTGAGGTTTTCCCAGGTTCAGTCAAGTCAAAATAGACAGCACCCGATCGGATAGGTTTTTGATAAAAATCCCCTGGAATGGAATAGTGCTCTTAACAAGTCATCAGCCTCAGTTTTACACTGGGTTAGGTTGGGGTTTCACATCAACATTAGCCAATGCAACCAAATCAGCGCCTTCCCAATGTGCGATGTAAAATTAAATACCTATCTTCTCACTGGAAATCAAATAAGGAAAAATATGCTTACCAGTAGCAAGGTATCAGTTTGTAATAATCCTTATGTCAGTAACAGGTACACAGATGTTATGGGAAGCACTGTTGGTTACTGAATAACAAAAAGTTCCAAGGCTTACAATGAATGCTAGGAAACAGAGCTTGTCTTGCCTTCTTAAGAGAGTTTAAGAACTTATCTTAAATCTTGTTTTATTTCTGTTAAGAGTGTAAACAGAACAGCAATTTTCTAGAGGTACACATTTTTATGCAGTTTAGCACGGTTTCTGCACCAACAACATGGTGTTGGTTTTAATAGAGTTTTACATTCTAGGCTGGTTTGAAGTATCTGTTTACTGATACAGTTTAGCATACAAGACATCTCAACATTCTCCTTCTGATATGACATTTCTAATTCCATTTCCAGCTACTTAAATTTTTTTCATATTTGATCATAAATTTGCCCTACAGATCTTTTTTCTGTAGCCAGCATTAGACAGAAATAACATCTCTGAATCCAATGTCCTGCCAGCTACACAACTTTAGTCAGGATTTCCAAATGGAAAGTGCTGGACAAGGAGGGGTGCTGCACTTCTGAGTGTGCCACCCTTCGGAGGAGACGTTAAACGAAGTCCCCATCTGCTTCAGTTGATGGTAGTTCACGTGGATATAAAAGATTCCACTGCACCTATCGGAAAGAGGAGGGGGAAGTTCCCCCAATACCCTTGCCAAATTTCCCCTAGTAGTATAAATACCACCTTGGGCCTCCCCTAAAATGAGGCTACTAGCCTAATGGGACTTGGGTTTTCCCAATTATCAATGCTCAAGGACTAAACCAGCTTTGGTACAAGTCAGTGATTTAGGGCATCTACAAACTGCCTCTGTCCATAAGGGACACTGGTGACAAAACCAGGTGAATTTGTGATCAGCTATCCTTTATTCCAAATTGCATTTGAATAGGCTTGGGTAAGAACTATGCTTCACATGAATGGGGAGCCTCTTCCAGAGAAGGGGTAATCTCAGACACTTACCTGTCCCTCCCTTCATGCTTTGTTTAGTTCAAAAATAAGGTTTACATCCTTAGATCAAGTAATTCCAATGCTGTTTGTTTTGTAACTGGATCACAGAACATCTTGCAGGGCTGACATAAACCACTCCTCAGCGGTCTGTAAAAGACCAAGTACAGGGGACAGGGATTTGAGGCAATCTGCATAGTACATATTCTTCATACCCTGTATTCTTTGAGTGACAAACCTCTGCAACTGCTCCAAATGCCTGGTCAGGTACATGCAGAAGCATGTACCGTGCTCTATTACTGATCTAATGAGAGCCAAGTATAGTAGGACTATGCTCTGCTTAGACCTGGAGGACATGCCCTTACAAGTTGTGCCATGTAGAAGGATTGTCTCACAATCATGGACATATGGTATTCAAAGTTTAGGCTACTGTCAACCTGAGTTTCCAAGTCCCTTACTACAGGTTCTGCTCTTACTGGAGTGTTATCTTTGTAATGTCACCACAGAGGAACTCTGGTCCGCTAATGATTGGCAGTGGATTTTTTACGGTGCCGATTTGCCAGCCCGATGCCCAACCTTCGAAAAAGGCACACCCATTCACGCACAAACCTACCTGCAGGTCTTTAAAGTCACTCGACCGCTGGGAGGACATGCAGACTCCATACAGAAGGCACTCAAGCTGAGAATCGAATGGGAGAACCTCTTGCTGTAAGGTGACAACGCTAACCACTGCACCACCGCGACATCTTACTGGAGTGTTATCAATGTTGTAAACTGCAGGGATGGTCATCTTCCCAAAGAGAATAATTATGCATTTTTGCACTGAATTTTAGACCACTCCTCTGGCACCAGTTGTCTGTGCCTGACCCTCCTAGAGGATGTCTACACCTTTGAGGAATTCAGAGAGCTACTTAGGAGGTACTCTAGGATATTATCAGGACCCACTGATGCATTGTTTTTAACTTTGGAGAATGCAGTGATGACCTGTTCTTTAGTGACAGTTGGGAAAGAAATGATAGAGAGTGCTTCCTGGGGAGGGGGTAATAAGGAGGAGAAATTCTAGCTAAACTTAAATTTGTCAGCAAATATCCTCCAGTCTGATATAGGGAGCTCCATTTACTATACTTCAGCACACTTCACCTTGAAGTTCGGTATAACTGAAAAATTTGTTTATGGCTACCTATAGACTAAGAATTTATTTTTTCTTTGAAGATGGCCAAGATTATGTAGCATACACATAGAAAACATGAATAGAAATGATACTGTCCCTACTGTGGACTCCACATTCAAATTTGTGTAAAGACAGGATCTGTGCAAAAGTCTGATATAATTCTTTGTGCCACAATATTAGCCTTTAAACCTGTTAGGATAGCACTTGTCATTATCAAGGAGAAAAAGCTCTCTAACCACATACTCAGAGATTAAATTATAATTTCCAGTCTATAAAATCTGGTCTAAAGCAGCAGCAGCAGGAAGAGGGGTTTGAGTAGAACATGATGCTGCTTCCCCTACTACCCAGAAAAGAAGTACAGCATGGCTTCATAACAAAGGGAATTTTTGCTTCATTCAAAACCACCAGATAATACACTTGGATATCCTGCAAAAGCTATTTTAAACAAAGCACTTTCACAAATGTGCGAAAGATCGTTGTTTGTAAGGAGTCGCCACAGCGGAACTCCGGTCTGCTAATGAATTTGGCAGTAGATTTTTACGAAACGCTGAGGTGCCAGCTCGACGGCCAACCTTCAACGAAGGCACGCCCATTTACGCACACATGTATTTCGAACGCTACCCAACCGCAGGGAGGACATGCAGACTCCACACACAGGGCACTCCCAAGCCACGCCGAGAATCGAACGGAAGAACCTCTTGCTGTGAGGTAACAACGCTACCGCCGTACCACCGCGGCATTTCTTCTCACACAAAATAGAAAAACTGAAGTCAAACTGTAAGGGTTGCCATAATGGTTAAGGTTTTTACCTTACAAACACAAGGTACAAGGTTTGATTCTCAACTGGTTAGGCTTAAAATGGCCCAAAAGGGCAGCTAGCCTACTAGTAATCTATGAACCTATAAATAGAAAAAACCCATTGAACAATGCAATACTCTTTTTAGAAGATTCTCTTCCAGATCTACATTGTTGAATCCATTGGTTTTCTGTCACTGACCTACAAGAACATGCACCACCATACATGGGGGAAATGGCTAGACAGCTATCTTAAAGGAGTATAGCTTGCAAAGTTAGAGTGTAATCAAGTTTGATGATAGAAACTTTATACAAATCCAGAACAACATTTTTCGGCAAAAAACAAGTCTAATAAAATACAAGGTTAAAACATGAGTTTTTCCACTATAAAGCAAATCAATGCAATCCAGACGAAAGTGAGATTCTGAAAGTCACAAGAAACATGACAAAAGCAGAGAGGCAAGAGAGGACTATAGCAATAACCCACGCCTGGGTGTGGGTAATGCTAAATTTACCCACGGTTGGCGTGGTTTGGTCCCAAGGGCGAAGCCCGAGGGACCAAACAAAGCCAACCGTGGGTAAATTTAGCATTACCCACACCCAGAAGTGGGTTATTGCTATTATACCATGACATTATTTAAGAAAAGAAACTGTTACTTTTCTTGCATAGTATAATGCCTGTTTACTGCCCTTCCGCAGATGTCTGGCATCCGCGGCAGTTCTGATGTACTGCGCGCAAAAGGAACGGAGAAAGCAAGATCTCCGTTGCTTTTTTTTTAGTAACTCGCTATGTTAAAGGAGTTTAACATAGCGAGACAGTTTTAAAATAAGCAACGGAGATGTCCGTTGCTTATTTTAAAACTGTCTCGCTATGTTAAACTCGTTTAACATAGCGAGACACTAAAAAAAAGCAACGGAGATCTTGCTTTCTCCATTGCTCTTTTTTAAAACACTGTCTCGCTATGTTAAATGGGTTTAACATAGCGAGACAGCTTTAAAATAAGCAACGGAGTTCTCCGTTGCTTATTTTAAACTGTCTCGCCATGTTAAACCCATTTAACATAGCGAGATAGTGTTAAACGAAGTTATACTAATGGAAAAAAGTCCGGGCGACCGGACCTTTTTCCATTCGTATAACTCGATTTACAACGGGCACGCTGGCCAATCAGCGTGCACGTTTTGGGGGGGTCATGGTATAATAATGCTTCTTCACAGGTTTTTTAGAAAGTGCCGTCAGTGATAAATAACAAAAGTTACTGGCTAGCTCAGGCAACAGAGATTCAGAATGTGTATTTTAGAGATTGAGCAGCTGTGAAACATGCAAAAAAAAAAACACTGAAAGTCTAAGCTAACTACTAGCTACAAAATATGAAGAAAACATCACCATTGTCTTGTTCTTACCTACACAACTACATGTATATTACAAGCAAATTATAACTTTTTTACACATTTCAAAAACTTGCAGAAAGCACTGTGAGTGCAACTAAAACCTCTGAGTCAGCACAAGAAACTTCAAACACTCCCGGAAAATCATTCATGTGTTTCACTAAAACAAAAATCGAATGAGTTCAACAAAAAAGGCTAAGAATTTCAACACTAAAACCAGGCTAGAGATTGTCTATACTCTGATAGAGAAGGCAAAGGGAAAGAAATGGGGGGGGGCTAAGTGAATGACCTCTTCTGGTAGATTTTTTAGTAGAACATAGAACAGAAGTGGTTAAAAAAAGGGATAATCAGTAGGGCATATAAAATACTGCATAATAAGTATAGGAATCAGAGAAAATTAGAAAGGATTGGGAAGAGTGACTGGATAAGCAATTCACAAAGAACCAATGGGAGGATACATGTATGGCTCCCATATACAGTGGATATAAAAAGTGTACACACCCCAGTTAAAATGCCAGGTTTTTGTGATATAAAAAAATGAGATCACAATAAATCATTTCAAAACTTTTCCCACCTTTAATGTGACCTATAACATGTACAATTCAATTGAAAAACAAACAAATCTGTTAGGGGAAAAAATATAAAAAATAAAAACCTTACAATAAGCTGGTTGCATAAGTGTGCACACCCTTAAACTAATAATTTGTTGAAGCACCTTTTGATTTAATTACAGCATTCAGTCTTCTTGGGTAGGAGTCTATCAGCATGGCCCATCTTCACTTGGCAATATTTGCCTACTCTTCCTTGCAAAAGCACTCCAAATCTGTCAGATTGCAAGGGCATCTCTTGTGCATAGACCTCTTTGGATCAACCCACAGATTTTCTACTGGATTTAGGTCTGGGATCTGGCTGGGCCATTCCAAAACTTTAATTTTCTTCTGATGAAGCCATTCTTTTGTTGACCTGGATGTATGCTTGGGGTCATTATCGTACTGAAAGGTGAAATTCCTCTTCATCTTCAGCTTTCTAGCAGATGCCTGAAGGTTTCGGGCCAAAAGTAACTGGTATTTGGAACTGTTCATAATTCCCTCCACCTTGACTAAAGCCCCAGTTCCAGCTGAAGAAAAGCAACCCCAAAACATGATACTGCCACCATTATACTTCACCGTGGGGATGGTGTTCTTTTGGTGATGCAAAGTGTTTTTACGACAAATGTACCTTTTGGAATTGTGGCCAAAAAGTTTAACCTTGGTCTCATTTTCCCACACGCTTTTGGGAGACTTGACATATTGTTTTGCAAATTTTAGCCAGGCCTGGATGTTTTTCTGTGTAAGAAAAGGCTTTCAACTTGCAACCCTACCCCACAGCCCAGACATATGGAGAATACAGGAGATTGTTGTCACATATAGTACACAACTAGTAACTGCCATAAATTCCTGCAGTGCCTTCAGCATTGCTGTAGGTCTCCTGGCAGCCTCCCTGAAAAGACAAGACAAAAACTGGTCATCAATTTTGGAGGGACGTCCAGTTCTTTGCAACATCACTGTTGTCCCATATTTTCTCCACTTTTTGATGACCATCTTCACTGTGTCCCATGCTATATCCAATGCTGTGGAAATTTATTTGTACCCTTCTCCTGACTGATATCTTTCAACAATGAGATCCCTTGGATGCTTTGTAAGCTCTCTACGAACCATGGCTCTTGCTGTAAGACAACTGAGCAAATGTCAGGAAAATCCTACTAAGACAGTGAACTTTATTTGGGGTTAATCAGAGTCTCTTTAATTGATTGCAGGTGTGTACCAAGAAGACTGAATGCTGTAATTAAATCAAAAGGTGCTTCGACAAAGTATTAGTTTAAGGATATGTACACTTATGCAAATAGCTTATTGTACGTTTTTTATTTTTTATATTTATTCCCCTAACAGATTTGTTTGTTTTTCAATTGAATTGTACAGGTTATAGGTCGCATTAAAGGTGAGAAAAGTTTTGAAATGATTTATTGTGGTCTCATTTTTTATATCACAAAAACCTGGCATTTTAACAGGGGTGTGTACACTTTTTATATCCACTGCATGCAACAAAGTCTAGAAGATATAGGATTTTGGCTGTGAGGTGTCTGCATAGGTATTTTAATACTACAAGGAGACTCCAAATAATTTTTCCTCAGTTAGATTACAAATGGTGGTGGTGTGATGGAGACAAAAGAGGTAAGTGGGAACATTTTTTTGTGAGTGTAATGAGTTGGCAGAAATTCCCTGCAGACTACCCTTTTGGAAATACTGGTTGAGCAAATTGGTGTATCTACATAATTTTTTTTTTTGCTGCGATACAGAATTGAAATTGCCTAGATGTACTAAGGCCTTGCTGAGTTTTTAATTCTGGTGGCTGCCAAAAAAGAAATTGCAAGAAAATGGAAATCAAAGTCTAAATGAACCATACTAGAAGTAGTGAATAAAGTAACAGAACTGGAAGAGAGAACTTTAGAAAAGAGTAGGAACAAATTACATAGAAAAAATGGGAATTATAGGAACAGTACATGCACAGCAATGTTTTGGGGAGGAATAAAGGTTAAAAACACAGTATCAATAGGACCGGACTGTGTCCCCAGGCTGTGTCCTACACGAGCTCAAAGAAGAATTAACCCCTCACCTAAACACACTGTTCAAACTCAGCCTCTCCATAGGCTACATACCCATAGAGTGACGCACAGCAGCGGTTACTCCACTCCACAAAAGTGGAGCCACAACAGATCCTGGGAACTATCACCCTGTAAGCCTGACCAGCTTGGTCTGCAAGGCTATGGAGCGCATCATCATGGAACTCATTAACAGAGACATTGGGAACCTCCAAACACTGGACCCTACCAAGTTCGGCTTTGTTAAGGGCAGATCATGCCTCCTAAACCTGGTGGACTTCATTGAGACAGTTGCCAAGGTTACAGACGAGGGAAAGGTGGTCCACACAGCCTACCTAGACCTCGCAAAGGCCTTCGACACCATTCCCCATTCTGGTATTATAAACAAGCTCACCAGCCTGAACATAAACCCCTACGTCATGAGATGGGTTGCCAACTGGCTCATGGACAGAACCCACATGGTAAGAGTTGCGGGAGCTAGGTCCGACTCTAAACCGGTTACAAGTGTTGTTCCCCGGGGCTCAGTCCTAGGACCCCTCCTGTTCGGCATATACTTCTCAGAGGTACAGGCAAGCACAGGAGGACTATGGCTGACCATGTTCGTAGATGACTGCGAACTAGGGGCTATAAATGACTCTCCGGCTGACACAGACATCCTCCAAAAGGGTCTCACTGAGACAAGATACCTGGTGTCAAAATCATGGCCTCAAGCTAAATGCCGAAAAGTGCATAGCCATCCCCTTTGGAAAAAACACAGTACCCACAAACTACCACATAGGAGGTAGTCCCCTAAATACAGAAGATGTAATAAGGGATCTGGGGACCCAAGTAGATAGTAATCTCTCCTTTAATAATCACATTGCCAAAGTGGTTAGAAAATACTTTTATGTGGCCGACCTAATCATAAAACGGTTCCCATCCAGATCAGAAGAGGTCATTGTGCCCCCCTACTCATCACTCATCAGACCATTATAGAGTACAATGCTCCATTTGGGAAGTACCTTACAAGACACCTGCAACAGCTGGAATGACCACAGAAGTACCTCACCAAGAGGATCACTGGCCTCAAACAGATGCCCTATGCAGCTTGACTAAAGAAACTCCAGATGTACTTGGTTGCATACTGCCTACTCAGAGGTGATCTCTGCCTGACATAAAAGGCCATGTCCAACCCAGAATTGATGGACATGCTCCACCTAAAGAAAACCATATCCCCTCGAGCCACACGCTCTAGGGACATAAACCTCACCACAACAATAAATAGGATGTGCTGGTGGGATTGATTCCTGTCCCAGAGACTTCCCATACTTTGGAACAAGATTCCAATCTACATTAGGCAGAGCTCCTCACTAACACTCTTCAAGAGAAACCTTGACGAGTGGATGGGAAACAGAAAGTTTACCTCGGGGATCACTTCAATGGCTCTGCTGGACAGAGGCACAGGAAACTAATCTAAGGGGGCGGTGAAAGACAACACATTCGTGCTAAGCTTATAATGTTTTCGGGCAGATAGCCTAGTACCTACCCATGAACCTATGAAAGCAGGAAATGAATGAGCTATGTGACATTCAAATGACTGTATAAAAGACTACATGTGATGTATAATGTTTGCCACTGAAAATATGGTTTGTTTTCATTTACAGAAATGACTGAATTATCACTTATGACATAGGCAATGACATTTCTTGTTAAAAAAGCTAGAGTATGGAGAAAGTCTAAATCTTCTTATCACTATAAGCTGAAAGACAACCTATGCTGGAGACAAAATGACGGCATAAGGAAATGTATTGCACTGCATGCTGCACAAACAGCATTTACAGCAACAAAAAGCTCATAAAGGATCCACAGAACTTTTAACAACCAAGGCCTACAAATGAAAGACACGAGTATGTCAATAAGGTGTGGTGTAACTGAGTACACTGTCAAACATGGGAATGTCATCGAGCTGTCAGTGAACAAAACAGCACATCATCTTTACAAGGCATTGAGGTTGTGTGTGTGTCTGTATACATACATATTTTCACACACACACACACACACACACACACACACACACACACACAGATTCATGAGTCCAAGATGGTGAGGGGCATTTGTCTAAAGCAGTGTTAAACTTTTTGGAACTAATAAACCCTACACAAATGTATTTCTTTAAGTGGAACTCTTATGAAAATTTCCAACATTAAATCAAGAAAATACACGTAATGCAAAATGTCAAAATATGGGTGTAATCTCCAAGAGTGAACTCTGAGAAGAGCAAATGGTCAGTTTCATCAATTATGGCAACTTTGGGTCCCAATAACGTTTCACTGTGATAAAAAGGCCACAGTGAAGTATTCCAAATTATATCTACAAAATATCAACTAATCCTGCAAAGTCAGAAAATGACCAAACTATAGCAACTGTTCATTTTCATCAACACACAGTCTCCGTACCCACCAACTTTCCTGTCTGTGCGCATCTCAGATATCTGCCTGTAAAATTCTGACTGTATGACAAAAATTGCTTTATAAAAAACACACAGCTGTAGTTTTTTTACCACCTGGCACAAGAAATCATGGATAAAAGTCAAAGATAGGGAGACAAAGGTCTAAATTCATGGAAAGATTTTAAATACTGCTTTTATACACTTACTACATTGCTAGTATAACAGCTATGATATTGGTATGAATTTGAAATTCATATTTGACTGTAAGCTTCAGTTTGCCAGAAACCCACAAATTTTTCTTCTTCTTTTCTTCATAATACAGTCGAGAGATATGCATACAGCTGCACCCCCAAGCAACGCACTCTTACAGCTCTCAACCGTCGGAGTCAGGGTCAAAATAAATAAATAAATGAATGAATAAAAATAAATAAAATAATGAAGGGCAAATTTTAAAAACATTGCTCTTATACTTACAAAGCTTACAAAGCTGCAAGATTAACAGGTTTTGCATTAGCATACATTTTCTGAAAGACAGAGTTTGAGACCCTTCCATTTTACAATGAACAGACCCATAGCTCTAAACCTCTTAAATCCAAAATCGGGGACAAATCCAGAAATATGCAGAAACAAATAGGGACACCTTACATTAGTACTATTAATTTGAAAGTTGACAAACTAACAGAATGTAAATTAATATGCATTTTTGCAAGTAAAAGAAGCCTATAACTCTACTCTAATGATCGTCATGTTTACTATGTAAAATCTACCATCTTCTCTACCTAAATCAAAAGTCTTAGGAGGGATACATCGATTCTAAACTGAAATCAGGGACTTCTCTGAAAATTAAAACACAATGGAGAAATAGGAACAGACCAAAAATCAGAGGAGGACAAAAGGACAGTTAAGAGGTATACTTCTCAACCAGAAAACCACGAGTTTTAGGGGAAAGACCGAAAATTAACTGGCAACAGTTGAGAGCCGTGCTCTCATCCAGTTGCCCTGCAAAGTTGAAACTCTTCTTTCTGGTAGGCAATTGGATTTTATTGATGACTTCATGTCTTCACATACAACTGACATACAGTCATTTAAATGCTGTCTAACACATACATTCAGTAAGTTTTGCTTCAAGTAAGAAAACTGGACTATGTATGATATTGATGACCGTAGCTGTAGCTGGATAACTTCTAAGTACAGTGTAAAACAAGGTCTGAGCCAAACATAAATGAGGGTGATTAGATACAGAAAAGAAGCAGTCCTTTTACAGAAGGTAAAGAAGATAACAGTGACTCACACAAATCCCATTATATGTCAATGACAACAGGCTAAAATTACAAATAAAGCACTTAGGGTGGTTTTGAGGTGTTAAAGTAGGAGGTCAGGAAACAAGATAGGGTGAAAAAAAACTGTTTTTTTAGTTCTAGGATGGCGTTTCCTTTCATTTCTTAGCACCACAGTGGTTTGTTGCCGTTTGAAAAATATCACCTGCTCAGTAATAACTACAGCCAAATCTTCACTGGTCACACAGAATAAAATAAAAACAAGTGCCACTTCCATGGCAATTTTCTAAGAAAGCTTACTTTGCCCAAACAACAGTCACTGACATTTTCATACCAATAAGAAGGAATGCCTGTATGGACTACCAGGAAGATAACAGCTTCTTAACTCAGTCAATTTTTAGAACTGGAAAAGTGTCAACTGTGACTGCAAGATTCATAACTTCAAAACAGCAATCTATGGCAAGATGCTATTTGATAAGCAAAGAAAGCAGCCACAAATAACCAAAACATTAAGCAAATTACAGTACTTTTTTTTTTCAATGGTTGACAAGGGCACTGCAAAAATGCTTCTGCCAAGACCTGCAAGATACTATTTTGAGACATTTAAACGATAGTGAATTGAAAAAGTTCCAAACAAAATCATAAGGCACAAAGCTTTGACACGTATGAGTTTATGGACTAAACTTGCAGACCAACTATATGCAAGGATACCAACAAGAAAATGGGAGACCATGATCTGAAATCCATCACCACCTGCATATAGTGCAACCTTAAGTTATTAAATACTCTCATAATCTAGGCCTATCCTTGAAAATACGTAATCTGAGAAACTCCGGAACTGTCCCAATTACGAAAGTAAAAAATAAAGTCCGCTCTACTCAGACCCAACTGGTCTAAAGTTCAAAGGGGATTATTACTTAAATTAATGTACATGAAATGTCCACCAGCTTTGGGCACATCTTAACAACATACAAACCCATGAATCATCTGGGGAATGTCATAAATCCAAGAGTTTTCTGTACTACTCTTAACTTTCTAACTGCTGCAGCAAGACAGGAGTACATTTACAAGGCCAGAAACTAACATGTCTCTGTATCTCAAAGTCAATACAACGCCCAATCAATTATAGCAGCCACTTAGATATAATGTAGAACTAAAGTAATGCACTCCGGATTTCCAGGGATAACATGACAAACCTGTTAAAAATCAATGCAAAAACACAAAAACAATGGTATATGAAGAAATGTTAACCGTTACCATGTAACTCTAAAAAGTATTTTTGGTAATCCCACTTCTTTTCTTCTTCTTTCGGCTTTTCACGGTTAGGGGTCGCCACAGCAGATCACCTGTCCGCTCATGATTGGCAGTGGAGTTTTACAGTTTCGAGTTGCCAGCCCGGAGCCCAACCTTCCACGGAAGAAGCTCACACGCACGCACACACTCACGCCTACGGCCAATTTAGTGTGTCCAATCCACCTACAGCATGCCTTTGGGATGTGGGAGGAAATCCACACGACCACAGAGAGGACATGCAGACTCCGCAGAGAAGACACCCCAGCCGAGGATCAAACCGGAGAACCTCTTGCTGTGAGGCGGCAACGCTAACCGCTGCACCACTGTGGCCGCCCATTTTTGGTAATCCCACTCCAGTCACCATAATCTCTGGAAAGCGAATCTATAGTAGACAGGATTATGTCACTACGTACTTGTTTCTCTGTGCAAAGAGCAGTATTACAGCAGTTATGATAACAGAAAAAGAGCTGCAGAGGTAGGATGTCCAGCTTTTGTAGACCATGAGTTTTCTAGGTCTATGCTGAAACAATGAATCCACATTAAGATATAATCAGACTATCAGAGACTATAAATTAATTCAAACATAAACTGACTTTGCCTGCTGTATGAAATGTGATTTTTTTTCACCTGGGATGTAATAAGCCAGACATTTGTGATTTACTTGTGTATATTTCAAGGTTGGATGGTTTGCTGATGAATTTGGTCAGAATAAGAATTGGTAATTAGTAAGAGGGCATTCACTACCACTTTTATTACACAACCATTAAAAACAACATTGATTCTGTTATCTGCTTTCAAGTCAGCCCCTTACCATTAAGCCAATCATTACCTGAGGAAATATACTTTTCAGCGTAGTTATATACTTTTCCTTAAATACTAGAATTTTTGGTATTTATCATTTCAGTAATGTTTTAGATGTGAAAAAAAAAAACCACAACAGCTTTAATGCTGTAAGGGCATATTTGCTGAAGATGTACAAGCAATCTATATGCAAGTTAGTCCTTATACTGTGAAAAACTTATAACAATAAGGCGGTGGTGCTGCGGTAGTGTTGTCACCTCACAGTAAGACGTTGTCCTGTTCGATTCTCAGCTAGAGCGTCTTCTGTGTGGTGACATGCGTGAATGGGCGTACCTTCGTTGAAGGTTGTGCGTCAGGGCCGGCAACTTGGCACGTAAAAATCTACTGCCAATCATTAGTGGACCAGAGTTCCGCTGTGGCGACCCCTAACCGGGAAAAGCCGAAAGACACAACAACAACTTAATATAAACCCCATGCTGGAGGGACAGGTTCATAACCCAGAGACTGCCCATGCTACGGAACAGACTTCCCATACATATCAAGCAGAGCACCTTGCTGACCCTCTTCAAGAGAAATCTTGATGAGTGGATGGGAAACAGAAAATTCACCCCGGGGATAACACCAGTGGCTCTACTTGACAGAGGCACTGGAACTAAAGTCGGGTGACAATATGCCAGGGTAATACTATGGCTAGGCTTGTATAAGCCCCAGGGCCATTAGCCTAGTACACAACTATGAACTATTATAGCACAACTGCGATATAGTGAATGCAGCATTTTAATAGAATATTACAAGGTGTACAGTAATTAAAAAATATATTGTTACATTACTGGGCTGCGGAATTAACTTCCCATGATACAGCAGCAATTATCAATGTTATTAATAAGAATTTTTTTTTTTTTTACTGCTGGGGAAAATCAAGTAATGGAAGATTGGGGGTAAAATGAAGCAGTTAAGTTATACTAAATATGTAACAGGTGGAAACAGTCTGTTAGTGACTGAGAGCTTAGTGGGCCTTTAAGAACAGATGATTAAAGACCCGGAGAATATAAACAGCACTTCATTAGATAAAAATTTGCTGTACTTAAAAACAGATAGAGGATTGTGACTGGCTCTCATAAAACACATTATTTTGCGTTCATTACATTTTACTTATTTTATTTGCATTTGTTTTCCAGGGTACAGCACTGATCTCCATGGACCTTTTTCACACTCAGCACAGGAGTGGTGTCTGATTAAGTGACTTGCTCAGAGTAAGACAGCCAATGGAGGCTGAGAAAATCAAATCTTGTACCACAGGAAACGGATTAACAGCTTTTTAATCCTCTAAGCCAAATGCCACAGACAAGCAGTTTTTCATGTCATCCATGCCAGACATGGATATCAAAAATATATATATATTCACGCTCAGCAGTATTAGGATTGATTCAACTTCCACTTCCAAATTGGAGACAGAGCAAGCAAGTTTAACCAGAATGTGCACCTTGGTTAACATAGAAAATGGGAATAAGTGACAAGGTTGGTTAATAAGCAAATATAAAAATAAATAAATAAATAAATAAATAAATAAATAATATACACAACAGAATAGAGAGCACAAAAAAGAAAGGAGAATATCCTGAGATATAGGGACTAAACAGTAACATAAAAAGGAGTGGAAAGAATCATAAGGGGCTACATGAATGTTTATGCTCAGAAATGCAAGAAGCCAAAGGAAAGAAATGAGTGAACTACAAGCAGTACCACAGAAGAAAATATCACATACCAAAAAAGTAGAGGAAACATGGAAAAAAGACATTAAGGTTGGGAAGTGGTACAAGCCAGATAGAAGAAACAAAGAAGGTATGGTATGAACAGCAGGGATAACTTTATCTGCATGGGAAGAGAGTTTGGAGACCACCACCAGGAATAATGAGAAGGAAATAAAACAAAACCCAACAAAATGGATCCATGAACAGGCCACCAGAGATTGTTGCAGGAGTGGGAGCAGGTTCACACAATGTACAGACTGCATGACACCACATAAAATGACAATGTTAAAATTAAGGAAGAAAATCAGAAACTTAAATCAGGAAAATAAATGGAATCTGAACTGAATTGGGAAGAACAGGAATATACTAAGACGAAATCTGCAATGATAGGAAGTGCAGGTTTTGTATTCAGACAGAAGATGCCAACAGCAAAAAGAGAATATAAATGGAAACAGCCTATGGAAGGGGGCTGGGTGAGGTACATCATTGGCAAAATGTTTTCATAGAAGAGAATGCTCATGGTAGCAGCATAAGGAAAAAAAGGAATAATTCCTTGACGGATATCCGAACTGCACAGGTTAAATAACAAAAATGATGGACAATTGGTGCAACATAAACAGATGTCATGTAATATTTCTGTACAATAAGTACATCAAAAGACAGAAACAGGGAAAAGAATGAACAGGTAAATGTTGGAGGGGAAAAGGGAATGAGGCAGTCAATGTGGATATCAGCAGTGAGCCAAAATAAAGGCGTACATAAAGAGGAAGGAAAACAGTAAGCAGGTCCACCGAGATCAGCATACTCAGCAACCATTTTACATTTAACAATGGATTTTACTACTGTGTATTCATGCTTAGTTCTACCACAATCACAAAGCCATGTTCTGTCTGATACAGCCATGAGAAGGAAGCAGTGTCACGAAAAGGTTTGCGTTTTCGCTACATAGATGACTTGGGTCCCTCTTTTGATGACTGGACATTTCACCACATACACACCTATAAATTTTAAAAAGGAACACCAAGAATAAACTGCAGGAATTAGGAAAGAGTAATGTATGACCAAGGAAAATAAAATGGACATAATTTAATGAGGGTGCCAAAGTGTGGGAAAAGACATTTTCAGTTATTACAGTTAAACGGAAAAAAGGGAACATTTATTAATCAACATACTGGAGAAAAGTGGAAAGAAAGCTATAGAAGCAAATAAGCAGAGTGAAAAACTGAAAAGCTCTCTTTTTCAGTACTTGGTGACAAGTGGAGGCAAAAGATTCCAAAATAAACTACTGAGCACAATATGAAACCACTTTATAGATACACAAGATATGGTAGGAGTAAGACATGCAAACTGAAACTGTGGGTAGATTCTAAACTTTATTCTCAGACACATCAATCAGATTAATAGACATATTTGCAAAATCTTATGCAAAGCAGTTTGGCTCCACAAAGGGGGTGATAAATTGTCCTAGTGATATCCAAGCAACCTCAGAAACTGGGGGTGATAAATTGTCCTAGTGATATCAAAGTAACCTCCAAAACCGGAATCAAACAGACAAGAACTATGCAAACTAGATTCAAACAAAGGACAGGGAAAAGACAGAATTAGTAATAATGACCCGAGAACACTTTGGCATGAACTTGCAGTACCATTACATTTATTTACTACGTCATATAAATATGGGGAGACCCTCCATGATTGGTAACATGCACTTATTAAACCTAAGGTAAAGGGAAATAGGACAAAGCCAGAGACCTTTATGTTTACTTTCATGTTATGGAAAAATAATGGAGAATATTATACTGGATAGATTTTTGTCAGAATTGGAAAGATTGGACTTGAAACTATATAATCAGCATGCATATGTTGAAAATAGATCTATTACCACCTGTAACATGATGTTCTATAACAATACAATAACATCTATGAATGAAAATCTGTGCTGTGATGTAATTTATGTAGATTTTTCAGCATTTGATAGGGTCATATATGAAACACTGATCAATAAATTAGAACTATGGATTGATGTATCTTTGATAAGACGGACAGCTGCATGGCTTACAAACAGGACATGACAAACATCACACAGCAATTGAACAGGTGAAATTCTAGTTACAGTCAGGGTGTCCCACATGGCTCTATCTTTGCCACATATGGTTTATATTGTATCTTTCAGCTCTTTTTCATCTGAGGTGTTGTACAGTCTGTATGCAGATGACTTAACATGGGTAAGACGATTTCATGTGTTACAGAGATAGTCAAGTTTGTTTGCAGATATGGCCTAACTGACCACTTGAGTATAGGAAAATAACATGTTTATAAATATCGCAAAAATTAAGCATATGAGATTTGGGAGACACAAACTGAAAGGTAAATATTACTGATTAAAACTCTACACTCTTTTAAGGACCTGGGTACAGGTTCTTTTAAGGACCTGGGTACATGGTAGATTCAGCTTGGAGTGTTTCCAATCATATCAACCACTTAAGTTAATGATCGTTATAGAATTATAGATTATATAAAAAGATTTATAAAGTCTAGGAAATCAGAAATAATGAAGTCATTGTTAAGTTAAATTAGACCCAAACTTGAGTATGGAATAACAATATGGAAACCTTATAAGAAAGCAAGCTTGATTAAACTGGAAAGACTACAATGGAAATATACCAAGAGCATCCATGGATTTGAAAATTTAAGTTATTATGAAATACTAAAATATCTGAACTTGTACACAGTGTCTCATATAGATATTTAAGAGGAGACTTTATTCAGATACACAAGGCATTTAGAGAACTACCTCTGGGAATGTCTGAGGTTATCAAAAACTAAATCATCAGACAACATGTGTAGAAGATTCTATAGAAATGAGAAGTGCATTAATTAATTCTCAGAGAGAGAGAGACTATTACATGCATCAACTACTCTATCAGACTATATTAAAGCAAGCACTAATTTAGATATTTTTAAGAACAGCCTAGACCCTTATTATTGGAATAACTGTTTTGGTATATTGGCAGGCTAGAAGGGCATTATTACGACAAAACAAACAAATGACTAATGAATCGATACAACTGCCACAGGTAAATGCCACGATTCAAAAAACAGTGACGTAAAACACAATTTATTCCTCTCTAGCATCTCGGCAAAATTATGCCTTCAAGGAGAAAAAACCCTTACACTATGTTACCTCTACATAAATACCAATTAATTAATTACACAAACTGACAATTAAGAAAAATTAAACAACATACTTCCAATTACATTCCTTGTTCAAACCATAAGGTACTAAAAAATTATACTGAAGTATATATAACGTTTCTTTGTACAATAATTTACCTTTAAATGTCAACAAGATCACTCATACCATTACAAACTTGGTCCAAAATACTTCCTGTCAAAAAATCTGGGTTACTTGCATAAAACTGTTTAAAATGCATATCCAAGGGACTTTTCAAATGTTGATTAATGTCTCTGATATGCTCCTGTAATTTAACTTTAAATGACCTTTGACTTTCTCCTATACAAAACAATTCACAGGGGCAATTCAGAACATATACAACTCCTTCAGTATTACATGAGAAGGCGAGGTACAAGAGAAAAATAAACTGTGTTTTACATCACTGTTTTTTATTTAATCGTAGAAGGGCATTATTGCCCATTCCTGAAATATTTGCAAGTATGTAAGTTGGGAATGGTATAGAAGATTTTCTGAGTATGAGTGAACCCACATCATGAATATGGGGGGGTACTTGCAGGATTAAACAGGGACAAAGACATCAGATGAAACATGCTACTACCTAGAGTGCTGAAGAAGCATGACAGGTGAATTGCAAGCTCCTTTGACTAAACTTCATTAACTCAATTCCACAGGCTAACAATGGTGCCACTAAAGTGGCAGAAGGCATTAGTGGTACCTTTAAATGGAGGGGAACAGAACATTCCCTAAAAAAAAAAAATACATATACACACATTTTATATATATATATATATATATATATATATATATATATATATATATATATATATACACACACACACACACACACACACATATATATATATAAAAACACACACACACACACACACACATTATATATATATATATATATATATATATATATACACACACACACACACACACACACACACACACACACACACACACACACACACACACACACACACACACATAAATCAAGCAGCTATAAAGCCATAAAACCTTACATCAATTCTAGGGAAGAGTATGGAAAAGTAAAATAAGAAGGCAGCTTATCTTCCCGTCTGAAAATATGAAAGACATGTTACAGTCTTACAAACAGGCAATGGAAGTGGCTACAGGGAGACCAGCAAAAGCGCTCTTCTAAACTTTTGCAAGACTTCAAACATAAATGTACTTGGAATGTCAATGAAGAAAAATAAGAAGAGCGAGCGAATTTCTGACAGAACAACATATTCCATTTAGAATGGATGCGAAAAAGTACTACTTCAATGAGTGGGCAAAAAAAGAAAACAGTTACTAAAATATTATGGAACATGGGGCAACAGAAAACCTTAAACAAGCTGGAAAAGATAAAATAAAAAGGAGAAATAATGTCGGAGACAGTAAAACAACAGGCTACCTGCAAAACACATACTACACAGACCAAATGGCCTTCTCATGTCTGCATAACCCTATGTTCTTAACAGATAATTTACATGCAGCTTTCTTTGCTCTAAATCTTAAACTGCCTCACCCACACCACCTGCTTAATAAAAAACACTTGTTTAGCATACAGTCCGCAAAACGGAACACATTTTGATGACAAAGATCAGAAAACCTACCTAATCTGCTGTTATTAACTGGATTAGCAAAATACCCTCATGCAACATCTCATTACATACACACCCACCCACACACAGTTTAATAAGGGTGGCCTTATCCCTATCCCATTGATTATTAACATTTGTCATGGTTTCTCTTTAGGAGGGTTGCTATAAGCACCTACCATCCTTCTAAGAAATACTTTCTTGCACACCTGAAGTGTATGGATTCACCAGAGGTAGTTAAAGATTTCTGTCATGCCTCTCCCCCTCTCCAGATTTTACACATTGTAATCTATCCTTATATGGCTTTTGATGCAGGAGAAAAAACCCATGGACCACTGATGTTGCCTTCCTCTGAAATGTAACTATACTCATACAGTTAAAGTGAAGGTCTGCAAAACTACATGCAACACTGCAGATAGGATCTTAGTCAAGTGTATAAAAGGGGAATAACTTCCCCATCTCTGATAAATCTAAGGACTACTAAAAGCTACACTTAAATACCAAGTCATGGCAAAATAACATTGCTTTATTATACCTCAAAAACAGGTTATACAACTGCTATGCCTCTCACATGCCTACATCAGTATACAAGACATCTAAAGACTGCATCCTAAACAAATGAAAGTTGCATGGTTAAAGCACAAGTTCTGGCATAATCACAATCAGAAAAAATGCAACCCTAGCTTTCAGCCATTACTTCATGTAACCCAATGTTGCCAAAACTGAAACAATGAAAGCTGTTAGAATTGCAACCAGATGCTTTCCAGTAACTGATGAAGGCTTCCTCAAGTCATAACTACAATAGTCATTACTAAAGGAAAAAATAACAGCGTGAATTCCCTGACAGCATACTCGCAGAATGTCATGGTTAGCCACTCTGGCACTGCTGTGTGTCAATGTGTATTTACTTAATTTCAGATAAAGCCACTAACATCAACACTACAAAAACATTTTTAAAATACACTTAAGAAGTACTAGAACTTCAAAAATCTGATACCAGGACTGTGGTTGCCTACTGCTACAACAGTGAAGGAAATGCCCAGCTACCTGGCATACACCAAGTGCTTAAATTCTTAATACTCTAGTCAGGCTGGAAACCAAAAATCTGCACCATCCCTTTCAAAATTGTAAACACTTTTAATGATACCAATTTTAACCCAGCATCCTAAACCATGTAACAGGAAGCATCTTAAGCAGTTTAGGACAGAAACAAAGTTTTTTTGATAATAAAAGACATAATAGCTTACATCTGAAGAGAAACGGCTGCAGCTATGCACTTATTTGTAGCCAATTACACCAAATGGTGCCACCGGTTAACCAAATTATAAAATGTTTACAGAGATTGGTACAATCATAGAATCATTGATTATCCAAAATAGAAAGCAATTCTACCAAGATCAGCCAATCAACAATTGTGGTGATCATACCACAAGAACCTGGTAGCCCCAGGCTCAAACCAAACTTGCCTGCATGAGCTCATTATGCAAGTGTACACTCTACTGCAGGACATGGGTGGCCAAGTGTCACAAACGAAGGGGACATGTGTACCCAAGGCCATCTGTCACCCCAATGAGACCCTGAAATCGACACTGACTTTCTGATTAGCATCAAGGAATTATGCTATTTAGTCTATCAGTCCGAGTTTCTTACTAAAGAAAGAAATAAAAACAGAAACCCTCAATGGAGCAAACAAGAAATGTCTTACCAACCACTACTTCACACGTATCCCTTATGGGTCACCAAAAAACTTTTCAATAAGTTGCACCCCCACTATACACACAAATGCATTTACAAAGATCCGTGGGTGGGCTCAAAGTGTCTCTTTACATGTACTGCAATTTTAAAGACACCTACAACTCCCTCAAACACCTCTACTAGCTCATCTCACTTCCCACCCATCAGCTTGCTCCCCTACCCACATTTGTTGTGATCATATTTTTTAACCCACTCATATGTTCACAGACAAATACTAAGTTAATAGTTTGCAGACTATTACAAGCCTAGGCAATAAGCAGGGGATGGACTCAAACCCTGATCCTTGTAACGGTGAGATAAAGACCTCAACCATTATGCCAACCACTGCACGCAAAATCACTTTATACATACGTTTTGCATATTACAGTTATGCTCAACAACTCGAGTAAACGCTTGGGGCAGACACTAGCGGATCCTACATCATACTTGGCATTGCAACTTAGAAGAAGAGGAATCTAAACCAAGAACACTGCTCCGGACAGTTAATAAGCATACGCTTAAATGTCTTCCGGGTGCAAAAAGTGACAAGCAACAAGTTAGAGGATAAACACTTGCATTCTGCACCACCAGGTGGAAGTCATCAGGGCAGATTTCAAGACTGCACGTTCTTCCTGCAACATAAACACAAAACCGCTGTAGGCTCACTGATGCCGTACTTTCTATGACCCTACAACTACAAGAACCCAATAATCGTGTCTTGGTCACCATCACAAGCTGCACATAAAACAGTTGATCAGGACAGAAATCATTACCTGTCTAGTACTCCTGCATAGCATGTTCATCATCTCCACTTCCCTACCAAGTTACATTCGAAATGTACAACTACATACTATCCTTTCCTTGCAAGGTCTGGATGCTATAACAAAATAGCTCTGTAACTGTACACACTTGAAAACTGGTGTCCTGCTTTCTCAGAATGTTTACAAAGCATGCTATGTTTGTTCCATAGGAAACAATAAACAGGCAGCTAAGCTCCCGCCTGGGAAGACTAGTCATCAGTTACAGCCCAAAAAATAAACAGTGGAAACGACCCTTCTCACTACAAGCTCACGGTCCGATCTCGGTTTCCCTTAAGGTTCACACTCCTGTAAGAGCGGAAAGGCTGGTAGCGGCAGCGTGTACCTTGTTAAAAGCAGAATCAATGAGGAGTTATCAGAAGGGAAGGCAGAGGTACAAGACATCCGCCACACACGGCTAAATGAGCTGCCAGCACATCGTAAGGACAGGTTAGGAAAAGGCATGCCGCCCCCACACACTAGAAAGAAGGTACTGAGCCAATACAGGCCCTAACCGGGGACTGGCCCGAGTGCTGTCCGCACTTGGTGAGTTACGGCTGTTGCCCGACCTTTCACAGCACTCTTCCTCTTTGCTGACGCCTCACTACAGATCCCATCGGCCCGGTATACACCGTTTGAACTGCTCGGTTACTGACCTTCGAGTCTCCGTTGCAGAGTGCCATGGCTGCCGGCAGTTGGTCTCGATCGGAGCACCGTATTAGCTGGTCGTCCTCCCCTTTACTTGGAGCCGCGTTGACGGGTAGCCGCAGGTCTTTACCGCCGACAATGTGCTCAGTGCCCAAAACAAGGCTGCTTCCGAGTTCGTGTGAAAGCACTAAACAACCACTGGGAGGAGCTAAAGGCCGGTGCAGAAGTGGCGCTGGAAACAGTGACTCAACTTTCGGGGTATAAGTATATAAAAAAAAAAAACGAATAGCACGAGGAACTGACAGAAGGCACGAGGTTATAACCAAGGATGTCACCTCCTTCGGGTAAAATGTGGTAAACTTACTACTACATTCCAACTAATCATGATGTGTTTTTCTGATGTGCTGGAAATCATAATAATGGAAACTGTGGGAAGTGAAGTTTTACTAGTACACTTAATATTTTTTTTTCAGAAACAACGAATTAGTGTTCACCAATAGATTAATAAGGAACTCTACTTAACTCTAGCCAAAACGTTCATACCCCCTACTCCATATTTTTCAACTACTTTCCTCAAGAAGTGGGGATAAAGCCAAAAATAATGGTGGGACATCAGTACAAAATCAGGAGTAAATTTTAAAGGTTATTTATGGTGACAGAAAGCTAATGAAACCAGTTTTACATCAACGTCTTCTTCTCTTTCAGCTGTTCCCGTTAGAGGTCGCCACAGCGGATCATCTGTTTCCATTTCTTCCTGTCTGCTCTGCGTATTGCTCTGTCATACCAACCACCTGCATGTCCTCTCTCACCACATCCATAAACCTTATCTTAGGCCTTCCTCTTTTCCCCTTACCTGGCAGCTCCATCCTTTTCCCAATATACCCAGCATCTCTCCTCAGCACATGTCCAAACCAACGCAATCTTGCCTCTCTGACTTTGTCTCCAAACCGTCCAACCTGAGCTGACCCTCTAATCTACTGATTCCTAATCCTGTCCATCCTTGTCACACCCAGTGCAAATCTTAACGTCTTTAACTCTGCCACTTCCAGCTCTGACTCCTGTCTTTTTATCAATGCCACCGTCAGACCTCCCAGCCGTTCCGAATTACTCGCTTTTTATCGAGTTTTGGGGTCCAAATGAAGGGGTGCCACGATTCCCGAGTGGCACCCTTCATTTCCGATTTTTTTTTTTTAATTTTCACGCTGTCGGAGCTGACGTCATCATGTGCACAATGACGTCAGCTCCGTCAGGCGGAATTGAGTGCTCAAGGAACATCAAACATCATAATTTCCGGCTGGCGGGAATGTGGAACTGCTAGAACAGCGCTGAAACAGCAGTTCGCCGAGCGGGCAGAGTTATTATTTAATAGCAGCAACGACAGAGGAGGAACGGGAACTACTGGCAGCAACGACGGAGGATGACTACTCAGGGTAGGAGTGTGTGTGTGTGTGTGTGTAAATGCCCCCATATAATGGGCTTGGTGGCTAGAGGTATTCAGGCTCAAACCCTGTACCTTTGGTACAGGGTAAAAGGAGCCTACTATCCCTAGCCACCACCATTTCTGAGTGAGAGCTATGTAAACTTTTTCACCAAATCGGATACTATCCAAAGAATTTGACTCAGCCGTGGTTAAGCATGATCCATCCATTCAATAATAATGAGTCACATCCATCTCCTGTAGCGAGCAAGTGAACAGTCACCACCATTTACAGAGTTTACCAAGCAAGCAGAAGCAAGTAGATTGCCATGCCTTTTTATTTCGTGTAAATAATGCAGCTTCATTTTATCATGATTTTATCAGTAAGTGGGACAAAATGTTTTGAAACTATGCCCCCTCCTCAAAAATGTCAGACATTTAAAAATCAATGGACTCTGACATTTAATTTTAGGCACATTGCAGAATTGAAGGTAGTGCCCTTTTAACTAAGTAGCTTATTTTACCTAAGCTGCTTATATCACACAACCATAAACACTATATGCTGCTAAAAAGGAACCGACTCTCATATGCACTGTAAGACCTAACTACATCACCTCCAAGTCAACTTTACAGATGAGTAAACAGGATCAGCACTTTAAACATTTACTCAAATCCTTCAACACTACACTAGTTTAATACATAATCTCTGAATATTATGTAGGAGTATTGCATCTGTTTTAATCTGCCATAACTTATTATTTGAATAAATGGAGTTCGCAACAAAAGCTGAAGTTTTCTGTATTCCTATATAGCTTGCTGTCACATGATCTAGAGATGTCAGCTTACTTCAGTCTGTAGTGAATCTAAATCTAGCAACATAAGAGGATGTTTAAAATTGCAGGACTCCTAGGACAAGTGTGGAATAATACTGACACAATGCTATAGTGAATGTGTGCTAACAGTTGAAAGTTATGCTCTGAGCTTTGTCCAGATTTTTTTGTACTAAGAGTTGAGAGAGCTATGATGAGAAGTAAGAACATTTCTTTGTGCTAAGAGTTTAGAGCTGTGATAAGAAGTGAGCACACAATTTGTATTCCCCCATTAATGTTTTTGTGCTAACAGTTCAGAGATATGGTGAGTGAGAAGTGAGAACTGAATTTGTATTCCACCTTTATTGGCTTTGTTGTTTGTCCATGTTTTTTGTGTTGAGGTTAAGAGCTATGTTGGGAAGTGAGACATGAAGTCACTAAATGATGGATATTAAGTTTCAGTCTTCCTATTTTTCAGGCAGCTGCTGATTTGGCATAGCGGTATGTTGTTCTGACTGTAGTGCATAGAGTCCTGGGTTCAAAACCTGCCAGTGAAATGCATGATGGTAACACAACATTTTATTCTTGCGACTTTACAAAATGATACAAGCAATGTTTAAAATGTGTCCCTGGTTTCTGACCTTTTGTCCCCCTCCCCCCAAAAAAATGAAATTGAAAATAAGTGCGAGACGCTGTGCAAGATGCCTATGGCTTACACTACTGTCATTCTGTTTATAGTGTGGCTGTGGAAGCAGACTTTTATGATAGAAAAGTTCTGAATTGGGCAGTTTTGTCATTATTGGTTCATGTGTTTTGTTTCATTGCCTACAGTACAGATTACTGGTAAAATGTTCAAACAATAAATTTAAAATGCGCTCCAACATGTGTGTTGTATTATACAAGGAATATAATTTAATAAAGTCAGGAAGGTGTATAAAGAAAAGAACACATGTATGTTTCTTGTTTTGTGTGCAAGGGGCCAATGATTTGAAAACAGCCCAAAGGTAATCTTTATCCACCATTGGCCAGATGCATTTTCTTTGGATGTGGTGTGGGTTTCAATGCTGTTTCAATGAATGTGAGTTTCAAGGGCAAAGAAGTTTTAATGTCAAGCCTATTTCCATTGTGAGACAGTAATAGTATTGCTTTGTTTACCAGATGATGTCTTTTAGTGTTTCTGCGTTGTTGTGCTGTAAAATGTAAAAATAAAATCCAAATCATTGTAGAAGTAAAGCAGTATGAATACATTAGTGTTTATGGTAAATGGGGCGAAATAGCCAGGTAACGGGATATTGGAATGGCAGCAGGGGGACTCTGGTGCCATGTTTTGGTTGTCTGTTCTTCAGTTTGCGTTCGAAAGTTGGTATCCCACAATTCCATTGGAGTGGGTGGGGTTACATAATTATGTATGCAAATTAGATGTTAATCAGCGTACAGATTTATACCTATTTTTCATGGGCCTTGTCCAGATTTTTGATGTTTCCAGGTTGAGAGGTATGGCCACCGTCTCCAACCCATACAACATAGCTGGTCTCACTACCCTCTTGTAGACCTTCCCTTTCACTCTTACTGGTAACAGTCTGTCACAAATCACTCCTGACACTCTTCTCCACCCATTCCACCCTGCCTGTACTCTCTTCTTCACCTCTCTTCCACATTCACCATTACTCTGAACTGTTGATCCCAAGTACTTGAACTGATCCACCTTCGCCAGGTCTACACCCTATATCCCCACCATTCCTCTATCCTCCTTCACATTCACACACACATATTCTGTCTTAGTCCTGCTGACCTTCATTACTCTCCTCTCTAGAGCATATCTCCACCTCTCCAGGGTCTCCTCAACCTGGTCCCTACTCTCACTACAGATCACAATGTCATCTGCAAACATCATAGTCCATGGGACCTCCTGTCTGATCTCATCTGTCAACCTGTCCATCACCACTGCAAATAAGAAAGGGCTCAGAGCTAATCCTTGATGTAATCCCACCTCCACCTTAAACGTATCTGTCACTCCCACCGCAGTCTTAACCAGTGTCACACTACCCTCGTACATATCCTGTACCACTCTTACATACTTCGCTGCCACTCCTGATTTCCTCATACAATACCACAACTCCTCTCTAGGCACCCTAGCATATGCTTTCACCAAGTCCACAAGGACACAATGCAACTCCTTCTGACCTTCTCTACATTTCTCCATCAACACTCTCAGAGCAAACATTACATCTGTAGTGCTCTTTCACAGCATGAAACCATACTGTTGATCACTAATCATCACCTCCCTTCTTAACCTAGCTTCCACTACTCTTTCCCATAACTTCAAGCTGTGGCTGATCAGTTTTATCCCTCTGTAGTTACTACAGCTCTGCACATCACCCTTATTCTTAAAAATAGGTACCAAAACACCTTTTCTCCACTCCTCAGGCATCCTCTGGCTTTTCAAGATTTCATTAAACAATCTGGTTAAAAACTCCACTGCCATTTCTCCTAAGCACCTCCACTGGTATGTCATCTGGACCAACAGCCTTTCCATTTTCACCCTCTTCATAGCTATCCGTACTTCCTCCTTGCTAATCTGTTTCACTTCCTGATTCACTATCCCCACATCATCCAACCTTCTCTCTCTCTCATTTTCTTCATTCATCAGCCCCTCAAAGTACTCTTTCCATCTGCTCAATACACTCTCCTCGCTTGTGAGTACGTTTCCCTTACTATCCTTTATCATCTTTACCTGCTGCACATCTTTCCCAGCTCGGTCTCTCTGTCTAGCCAATCGGTACAGGTCCTTTTCTCCCTCTTTAGTGTCCAACCTTTCATACAACTCTCCATATGCCTTATCCTTAGCCTTCGCCACCTCTTTCTTTGCCATGCTCCTCATCTCCTTATACTCCTGTCTACTTTCTTCATCTCTCTGACAATCCCACTTCTTCTTCGCCAGCCTCTTCCTCTGTATACTCTCCTGTACTTCCTCATTCCACCACCAGGTCTCCTTGTCCTCTTTCCTATGTCCAGTTGTCACACCAAGCACCTTTCTAGCTGTCTCCCTTACCATCTCTGCTGTAGTTACCCAGCTGTTCAGTAACTCTTCACTGCCCCCAGTGCCTGTTTTAACTCTTCCCTGCACTCCACCTCACAATCACCCTTTTTCAACTTCCACCATTTGATCCTTGGCATTGCTCTCACACTTGTCCTCCTCTTCTTGATCACCAACGCCATCCTACAGACCACCATTCTATACTGCCTAGCTACACTTTCCCCTTTCACCACTTTACAGTCTCCAATCTCCTTCAGACTGGCCCTCCTGCATAGGATATAATCCACCTGAGTGCATCTTCCTCCACTCTTGTACATCACCCTATGCTCCTCCCTCTTCTTAAAATACATATTCACCACAGCTATGTCCATCCTTTTCTCAAAATCCACTACCATCTGACCTTCTGCATTCCTCTCCTTAACACCATACCTGCCCATCACTTCCTCATACCCTCTGGTCCCTTCACCAATATGCCCATTGAAATCCGCTCCAATCACCAGTCTCTCACCCTTGGGTACACTCACCACCACTTCATCCAACTCTCTCCAAATTTTTTCTTTCTCATCCATCGCATACCCAATGTGCGGAGCATATACACTAATAACATTCATCATTACACCATCAATTTCCAGCTTCATAAACATCACTCTATCCGACATTCTTTTCACCTCCAAAACACTCTTGGCATCAATGTACATTTCCGAAAAATAACAAATATGAAACTAGTCTGGCATTATACCTTTCAACTGTACCTGGTTTTCAGACGTTCCTGATTTTGACTCAAATTTTAGTTCTGTACCTATTAATCTCTCCTGACACTGATGACATTTGGAGAAAAGGTGGAGAATTACAAAATAATGGCAATTATCAGAGTTATAGACGTCTTTTACCTCTGAATCTTTGTATTAATTCACATTCTCTTCTTATTCTATCAATGTTTCAAGTCAAAAGTACTAACATTTTAAAAAGTGTCCCTGATTGTCCTTGATTACTTATGGATTTGTCCTGACATTACTGACTGTCTGTAATATTCAAGTGCTTAAGTGATTTACCAGAACATCAAAAATGTTATAAGGGACAGGGTAAAAATGTTTAGTGAGAACATTTGAGAGTATGATCCCCATGTCTGAAATAAAACTCTAGAACACCTTCAAGGCAAACCTAGATAATTGGATAGGCAACCACAAATACACCCCTGTACCCACAGTGACATTTAAGTGGCCACAGTCATGTATTTATTAAGCCAAATTTAGCTAAATTTCTAACCAAATTTTGCATCATAATCAGCCAATTAATATAGCAGATCTGTGCCTGGTAGAGTGTCAAGGAGGATGTCTACTTCACACTCAAAGGCAGACTGCACTTCAATATCCATCCTCAAATCAAAGTGCACCTTGGGCTGCCTTACAATCTGCTGAGAAAGGCTGATTGAAGTTACATTCATCTCTCAGGGCAAACCACATCTTAGTGAGGAACAGAGTGCTCAAAATCCCTGCTCCCTTTTTCCCATTCTTCCTTTGACATCCTTGCCTTCTCCATGAATGACTGTTGCAACGTAGAACCCCATTCTCTTTCTTTCCCCTATTATAAAAGGCAAAAACCTGAAAACTCTTTGGAAAAACAGGAAATTCTTTCTTTACTCTAATGTGAACAGGCACCTCAATTAACCTCTGTTAATTGTCACTGCAGTTCATCCTAAGCATTGGTTTTAATTCATCATATACTTGCTTTTATAAGGGGTAGGCCAAGGATGTCAGCTTGAACTGCTGCTCTCACAGAAAAAGGAAGAACATCTGGAATGTCTTTCCCTAAAACCCAAGCCATTTATTCCCTCCCTGACCTATCCTGAGATTACCCACCACCTGTCTCTTGCCTAATCCTACTGCTATCCCCCTGCCCACATCCCTTCTCCCAATTGCTCTATCTCATTTCTCCCTTTCCCCTTTCTCCAGATGACATGTGCAGCAATCTGCACTTCTCTAGGATTCTGTACTACTTGATAATCTATCTTAGTCCCCTCCATGTTTTATCATTGAAGTTTCATTAATATATATATATATATATATATATATATATATATATATATATATATATTACCAGAATCATTTCTCCGGGACATGAGTTACCATATGACCATTGCTTTGCAATTGCTTAAAAAGAATGAATACCAGTGATAACTCTCTGTGATTGCTTTGAATGAAACAAAACTTACTGACATGTGAGTATAATTGTAAAGGAATATAAAGAGTACAACATACAAAGGATGGTATTTAAATGGCTACAGACAGGTTTATTAAGCAAAATGGATGCCTAAATTGTGTATCCTAACTATCCAATTAATATACCAGATGTATACCAGGCAGAGTACCAAGGAGGACTTCCACTTCTCCACACTCAGAGATGGATTCCACTTCGACATCTGGCCGCATTATTTCTGAATCAAGGCCAAGTTAAAGTGCAGAAACTCACACAACCTGAGCTACCTTGCAATCTGCTGAGAGAGGCTGTAGTATGAAATAGATGGGCGTCCAGATGTGCACGATGCATGAAATATTTTTACTGTAGGTTTAGAGAGCAGGTTTCCTGACAAAGCTGACGTTCCTTAAATCTACAGTATAAAGTAGTTCATATATCAGTCAAACTAGGCTCCACATATGCATTCATCCATGTCTTTCTTTCTTTGATTTTAGTACTTTCTATTGATTTAAGTGGCCTGTTTCAGTTGTCTAAGTTCCTAAACAGGGATTTATATCGTTTGCATCCATCCATCCATCACCCCTTCTCCCATTTTTGCACATGGGGTCAGGGTGTCACTTCAACAGTAACAATCATTTAGAGCCAAGGTTTACACCAGTGGGTAGCTAAACCTGCCTCAGTAGTTCTTCCACACTACACACTCGAATGCACACTCACACCTATGGCCAATTTAGAGTGTCTGATCCACCTACTGCATATCTTTGGAATGTGGGAGAAAACCAGCGTACCAAGAAGAAATACACGTGAACAAAGGGAGGGCATGCAGATTCCACACAGAAGGAGTGTCTCGCTTGTGGTGTGAATGGTTTTATACTCTAGATTTGAAGTCAGTTTTTGATCTCTGTTTTGTTACTGTCATTCCTTTTGTCTGAATTTGATGTATTTTAGTAATGTATTCACAGTTATTTTAGGATTTATTAGTTTTACAGTTTACTTGCATTTTTAGTTAATTGTTAGTTACCCTAGACAGAATCAAATATGTTTTGCAGGTACCACCATTTTCTGATTGACTGGTTGTGGTTAGGTGTTTTAATTTATTATTTATTCTTTAATTTTAACATGTTTTCATTCAAATATGAACATATTTCATTTGTGTGATGTTTATTTTGGAGGTGTTGTGCATGTATTTTGTATGTAGTGTGTGAAGTCTCTATTTTTTCACATTGAACTGAATGAGAAATGCAGGCTGTTGGAGTGAGGGTATTCTTAGTGAATTCACTATAGTACATTAAAGTAGAATAATAGGCCTGAAAATATAGACTCACCCCGGGATTCATGAATCTTGCGCCAGGTGCAGAAGTAGCATTGGCGATCTAATGCCAAATATGGCCGCCGAGCGATTCAGGAACGAGCTGTTTCCACGTGCACTACCAGCGTACGCCAGAGCTGCTCAGCTCCTAGCGCATGTATGCTAATTACCACATGCGCAGCAGTGTAGCATGCAAATGAAGGTATATAGTGATTCATGAAGTGGTGCAGGCGTAGCGTAAGCATGCAGAAATGCAAACCAAAAAATACAGTTTACATTTTTTCAAACATAAAATTGGAGCCATGAAAGCAGACCAAACTTACGTATTATAATGTTAATATATGCCAATGGCTAAATATATAGCCAATGGCATAAAAACATGCACAACACATAAAAAATAACATTTAATGTCATGGCCACACTAACGCAAAGTAAAATTGCAGTGCATCGGTGCGCAAACGGGATCACAATGAAAATATATGTAGATGTCATAAAACTGCAATGTAACACAATTCATGAATTCCCATAATAGTCAATGGCACGCATGCTACACCACAACCATGGCACAAGGGTTGCTAAGGGTCTGTGACAGTGTTCTGCACGGTAACTAGGAATTAGTAGTCAATGCCATGCAAATGAGTCAAGTAATACTGAATCGCAAAATCCCCGCCGGCGTAAGGATGTACCACACAGCAGAGCAGTACAACACCGAGGTGTGGCCTGGAGGTAAAGATGACATCAAGAGAGGGGTGCGCCACCGTAGCTGTAAGCACATTGGAGCATTGCTAATCCGGGTTGCCTATTGCTAAGCAAAGCTGCAGGATAGGGGTGTGGAAGTAGCCATAGCTTTGCTTAGCTGAGAGCACACAAGGTAACCAAAAGTGCATGTGAATGTGGATGAAAACGCATTCGAAACCCGGTAAATGGCTGTGCGCGGCACACACCATAGCTGAAACAGGAAGGATACGGGAAGACAATAAGGAAATGCTGCAGCATGGTAATTGGATTACAAATGAGTAATTAACACCTAGGAACTCACAGTGGGCCATTGGCAACAGCTAAAAAGGCTGCTAGCAGCTACCTGCAGAACAGGAAAGGGGAGGTGCCGTACTGCAAAGAAAAGAGAACTGTCACAGCAGAACAAAGCAAACTTGCAGTAGATCAGCTACATAACACATTTCGCAACACAATCCTGGTTTGGGAAAGTACAAAACAAGAAAGCAGGCAGCTGAATGCATGTCTGACAATGGGAGGGGAATCGGGTTGAAAAGTGAAGTAAAGGGCAATAGATGAATTATGGCAGCCAAGCGTAAGTCAATACCAAAGGCCCCACAATAGCAATACCTGCTGTAAAACCCATAATTAAGATACCCTGCAGCTGGAATTGCACATACACACCCAATTACACCAACACCATCCATTGCACAATAGTATAAGGTGTGAAAGCCCCACATGCACACACTTGTGTATTCCCAGACACTCTGCATCATTGGTGTATATAGACAGGGAACTTTTAATATGTACATGTTAGGGGCTGCCATAACTTTGATTCACCAGCATGTGTTGGAGACTGACGGTGGTGTGGAGGATGATGCTGACAACCATCTCAGGCACCGGAGGAGGAGAAGAGTGTTTAGACCCAGGGTAACCTACCAGGGGCTACATGATCTGGAGATAGTAGAGCATTACAGGGTGGACCGGGACACCATATAGCAACTTGTTGAGCTGTGCCGGCCATGCCTCAGAGCCAGAAATAACAGAGTGGAACCCATCCCAGTGGACACGAAGGTATGTGTAAGCTTGAGAATACTAGCCACAGGTACCTTTCAAAGGCCAACTGGGGATATCATGAGCATCTCACAGGCATCAGCATCCAGGGTACTCCACCAGTTCCTGGATGCCATGTTACCACATGCCAATGAGCACATATACTTCCCCCGAACGCAGGAGGAGTTGGCCAGCAATATGCATCTCTTCCACTGTGTGGCAGACTACCCGGAGGTACTGGGTGCAATAGACTGCACACACATACACATCAAGACACCACCCGGTGAGCAGGGCAGGCGCTACATAAACCGCAAGGGATACTCCTCCATCAACTGCCAGGTCATGTGCAATGCCCAGGGCATTATCATGGATGTGTGTGCTGGCAGCCCTGGAAGCTATCACGACTCCCACATCTGGCATGCCTCACAGCTGTATCAGGTATTTGCCAGGGGGGACATCCCATATGGCCACCTGGTGGGGGATGCTGGCTATGCACTGGAACTGTGGATGATGACTCCCATCAGAAATGCACAAACAGCCATGCAAGAACGCCATAGTGAGGCACACGCAGAAACCAGAATCATCATAGAGCGCATGTTTGGGATGCTGAAATCATGGTTCTGTTGCTTGGACATATCTGGTGGAGCCTTGCACTACTCTCCAGGCATGTGTGCCCACATCTTCATAGTATGTGCCATGCTACACAATATGATCCTGCGGAAACAGCTGCAGCAGGTACAGAGTGGTGAAGGCCCTCACAGCCCACCACCATTGCCAAGGGCCCCACAGGCACAGAGGGACTCAGACCACGAACACCCTGTGCCAGCCCCAGTAGGCAGACAGAGGCATGCCCAGTATGCTCATGCCTTGGCAAAGAGGGAACGTATAGCACACACACTGACAGTGTAGGCACTTATGGACTTACACCCTTCTCCACCTGCACACACAGCAAACATGGATGGCACACACACGACCACCTGTAAATTGTCATGTATAGGTGGTCTACTGTGTGCATCCTACATAGGCAGCCATCAACTATTGTACACACAACTGCCATTGGTACAAGGTAAGTCAATACCTGAACAGTAAATTAAGCTATCAGCATGTGTCCATACTGTATATGTATAGGTTCATAGATACATAGGTGGTACATGCCTAACTGCCTGAGGCCAGTCATAAGCATAGCCACAAAGTGTCTGCTGTCACCACCCCATTGATTAACTAACTGTCCCTCTGTGGAGCAGAGCCAATTGCAGGATCCCTGGGGTGTATCCACTGTTCCCCACCCACTCTGCAACGATTCCCTGAAGTGTTAGTGAGAGGTTTCATATAATGTAATCATGGATGTAGTTCCAAATAATGGAGAGTACCCATGACAGGAATCTGTCACTCTAGCATCTTCCAGTTATGGTTGTGGCAAGGTGTAGCTCATTACAGTGTGAGGCTCACTATGACGTGGATGCCCATAGGTGGAGCATATCCATTAAGCCTGACTTGGACATGGCTTTGTTGGCCAGCAAATATCATCCCTGAGTAAATGAGATGCCACTGAGTAATGCATGAGTTTATGCAGTCTGGGAGAATAGGACACATGTCTGAAGGCATTATCCCTCTATGCAAGGTACGTTCGTGGCCCTTCCAGCTGTCAGATGTGTCTTCTGAGGTACATTCAAAATGGGTTATCATACTCGATGATGCGACTGATGACTGATGAGTAAAGGGGCACAATAACCTAAGTCTGTTTAGATGTGAACCCTTAAGTAATCAGATGGCCTACATAGATGGATGTCCTAACTACTTCACATATATGACTGTCAAAGGAGAGATCACGATGTAATGTAGTCCACACATACCCATTACGTCGTCTGAATTATACTGTGTGCCACTCATGTGTTAATATGTGTGTGTAGTTTCCCAAAATGGAATGACCATGCAGTATGTGACCTTTAGCTGGAGGCCATCACTCTGACACCTTGTGTTTGTCTATGTGAGGCCCCTTGAAGGATGTCTCTGACAGCTGGACTGTCAGTTATGGCTCCCAGTCTGCAGCAATCGCCAAACATGTCCTGCTGTAGTCCACCTGTGTTAGCCCGTACCTCTGAGAAGTATATGGCAAACAGTAGGGGTCCCAGGACTGAGTCCTGTGGGACACCAGTTGTGACTGGTCAAGAGTTGGACCTGGAGGCAGCTAGGCTTACCATGTGGGTTCTTTGTGTAAGCCTGTTGGCAAACCAACTTGTGATGTATGGGTGTATGTACTGGCTGGTGAGTGTAGAAATAATACCTGAGTGGGGAATGGTGTCAAAACCCTTGGTGAGGTCCAGGTAGTATGTGTGAACTACCACACCCCACACCTAAAGTCTAGGTGGCTGTCAGATGTCAAACTGGTTCAGTAGGCATGATCTGCACTCAATCAAGGTGACCTGGGTTGGGTCAAGTGTCTGAAGGTTACCATTCTCTATGTTCATGAGTGCCATGAGGATGCGCTCCATAGCCATGCAGATCAGGCTACTCAGGCCTATGGGGTGGTAGTTACTATGGTCAGTTGTGTCACCACCTTGGTGGAGTGTAATGGCTGTTGCCATGCACCAGTGAATAGCCATGTAGCCTGTGTAGAGGCTGATGGTGAATTGCTAAATTAGGCGGGGGGCCACTTTGTCTTTTAGTGTCTGCAGGATGCAGTCTGGGACACCATCTGCCTCCATTGACGCTCTGTCATGCCGTTTGAAAGGGCCATTACCACCTGTATGTCACAGATGTCTGGGACACTGTACGTTTTGAGTATTGTTGTGGGCCCAGTAGGGGGTGAAGCTTGCTCCAAATGTATTATGATATCAGTAGGGTCAGTATATTCAGTGCAATATTGCACCAGCACAGTGCAAATTCTGTGTATTACTGCTTACATCCTTGACATAGCCAAAGAAGCCTTTGTGGTCATATTCCAAATCCATGCTGATTTACCTGTGGATGTCAGCCTTGAATGATTACATGAGTAACATAAGTATTTTGCTAATACTGGTCACTGACGTCTGCATGTCTTGGGATTTGCTGTTGTTCTGGACTACTGTACTATCTCTGTTTTATAGCCTGTATAATGCAGGGGTTCAGCAGACTGGTGTCCTTGTGTAGGAGTAGCTAGTCCTGGTTTACCATTGATGGCACGACCCATACATCTTTGTAGGTGCTTATAGAGTGCATTCGTAATTCTGTCTGTATCTTGAGCAGTGTCATCCCTGAGCATGAGGGCTGTGAACCATCCCACCTCTGTCATTAGTACTGTGGATTTAGCTGTAGGAAAGGTATTCACTGTGTGTTCCTTGTGTGGGGGAGATGGTTGGGAGTAGAAATCATCAGTGAATAGTTCATGGTCAGATCTAAACAGTGACCGGTTTACCTCTGCTGTAGTGCACCTGTTGCACATGTCACTGGTTACCACTTCTAATATGTTTTCACCTCTCATTAGTCTGTCTACCAACTGATACAGGCCATATGAGGTGATAAATTCCAGGAAGTGCTGGGCCTGGAAATGCATACTTGAATAGGTTATCCAGTTAAGTGTAGGTTAGCCGACATTGATCAATAACAGGGTGTCTGGTAGGACTGTCATGTTTGTCACTGTCTCCAGATAGTTGTAGTGGTGCTCCTGGGTCATGGAGGGTTATCTGTAGCAGCTCACAGTTTGCATTGCAGTCGTGGCTGATGTTAGCTGCAAATGGATGATCACAGAAGTAGTATGCTGCCCCACTAACTTGGAGGTGTAGGTATCCCCAATAAATATGGATACACCCCCTCCATGTCTGTGCCAGTCCATGTCCAGTGGCTGAAATGTGTGTTATGGGTTGTAGTCTGGTAGTGCTGGTGTGCTCACAGGAGCCTTATACAGGTCCCAGTCACAGAACAGATGTAGATGTTGTCCATACTGAGGGGTGCTGTGATTGCGTGCATGTTGTGAGTACTACCCCTGGTGTTGAGTAGCCTAACCCTCATTGGTTCCGCTATTGTGCAGTTCATGGAGGTGAGATCCACCTCTGAGACCTGCCTAAAAACAGCACCATGGGTGCGCCAATAGCCTTGGCCAGCATTCCAAAGCCATAGGCTGACACATGCAAGTTGGTATGGATTTGTTGCAGGCATGTATCCCATCTGTGCTTGTGTCCCATCTTTCCTGTAGGTAACCTACTGGTAAGCAATACAAAGCCTGAACCCTATACATGTCCACTAGCTTCCAAGATAGGCTTTTGGTGTGATTATGTATCAGTAGTCTGTATGCTATTGCTGTACTTAACTGTTGTCTGCCTACATGGTGAATCTACACTGTACATTGTGATCAGAAAACTCTGTATAATCACATATGATGTTGAAGATGGCCTGCACTGTAGAAGTTCACAGATAGGTAGTAGGCTATCTGCTCAAGGGCATTTAAAAGCATAGCTACAGTGTGGTGGCTTTACCTGCACCATTGATGAAGTAACTGAGCCTCTGTCAAGCATAGCCAATGAAGTGATTCCAGGCAGAGTTGCTGGAAGCTGTTGAAGACTGGTGTGCTGTAGGGTGATAGGGGCACATAGTGATCTCAAAAGGGCATGTTAACATGACAAACCAACAGCATTCAATTTCCTCAACAGGTCTTGCAGCTGTAGAACTGGAGTGGCTCCCCCACACCCTGGCTGTATGTGTCTGGGACACATGATCCCAGGGGTGTATATACTGTTGGCCAGTCACACATCAAGGTTTCCCCTGAAGTGTGTCAGTGAGTGGCTATGCCAAATGTAGTTAGGATGTTAATGTATAGTCTCCCAATTCATGTGTCATGTCTGTATTTCGAGAAGCTCAATGGGTGTGAGTGGCTCCACCTGTTGTGTAGCCAAGCTTACACATAGGATTCATGGACATAGGAAATAGGCAGAAGGAACATCAATGTCAATAGTGTAATGGCTACAGCATTTGTATAATATCTGTGCAGTCCTGGTTCAAATCCCAATAAAGTCAGAGATGATTTACATGTTGCATAGTATACCTTAACTACAGCTTGCATATATAGGTAGTATTCCACAGAATAATAAACATTTGGAACACACAACCGCTGAAATGTGCATTAATTACCCTTGCAGTACCAATGCCTGCTTTAAGAGGTAAAATTACCACTGCCAGAATTAGAACATGCAACCATGTACACAATCTTCACAATAACCTGCCACTAAGCTACCTGAGATGTACCAATGGCAGTTGTGTATACTGACAGGTTAAAACACAAAAGGTAGGAATGTGTGGAAATATGACAAACCGGCATGTACCCAATGAAAGGTGCATGCTTTACATATACATATATATATATATATATATATATATATATATATATATATATATATGGAGAGGGAGAGAGAGAGATATATGCCGATATATGGGGATATACATATATATGTAGATATATAGATAGGTTAACAACATCTACATAACCATGGAGGTAGATATAAATGGGATACCTACTAAATACCAACTGCTTGACATACCAACGCACGTAATCACGAGGCTTAAAGTCCGAAAGACCACAGTATCAAAACACCAGAAGCGCGAGGTTTAAAATCCCGATGTTAAGGGACATTTAGTCAGTGCTTCTGGTGTTGCGGTTCAGGTAGGTTACTGTGTGTAAGTGTGTTTCTGAGGGATGTAGTGTATGTAAGTGTGTGTTCTGAATGTGGTGTGTGTTCCTGGGGGACTGTACTGTGTGGGTGTGGGTTTGCTTTGTGCGTCTGTTTGTGTGATGTAGGAGGTAGAATATTAAAGTGGGGGGGTGTAGTGGGTGCAGCCACCCACATTGGGGGTGTAGGGGGCTTGCCCACCTGCTCATACGTAGTGTAGGATGGTTTGTTTGGATGTGGTGGGTAGCAGTGTGTCTGTGTGTGCGTGTGTGTGTTCCATGTTTGTTTTAGTTTTGTGAGTTAGACTGTCACTGTCGGTAATGTGGGGTATGGGAATCTGGGCCCGGTACTGTGGGCGTCGGAATTTTGTGCGTTCGGGATTCCATAGGTATCCTGTACGCAGCGGTTGAAGTGTTCATATATGAGTATAACATGGACCATAGCAATCACACATTCCACCACGACCAAACTTTATGAACAAAGGATATGGAGAGTACATGCCTATACACTCTTACAAATATGTGCTATGGACATGAGCCAACTACCACCTGTCCCACTTTGCGAGGGACAGTCCCTCTTTGGGCGGTTGTGTCCTGACCAAAAATATTAAAAGTGGCAAATGTCCTAAGATTGTAAGACATAATTATGTCCCATATGTAATGTAATAGTTGCATACAATAGTTCTTTCTGTATCTAAAATACCTACATGTTACAAGAATAGGATAAGCAACTAAACTGATACAAGAATAAGCTTATATTTAGGCAAAAAAGGAAAGTTCTATCCCTTGTAATGACCGTGGGTTTGTGTCGGCCTGTAAAATCTGATGTGTGTCCCGAAAATGTCCCACTATGGCCATTTGAAAAGGTGGCAACCCTAGCCAAAGAGGGTCAGTCACCAACACAACTCCAATGACCGCAAATACCAATGACAGAAATACACAGCTTTCATGTAGCAACACTTTATTACATTCTGATGTATTGCCAAAAGGATTCAAGGACTAACATCACCTACAGGAACCAATTAACAGTGCCTTAATGAATCAGCCTGCCATTACCGTAGTATTAGTCCACTAAAGGGTAGGTGTTCAAATAGGGAAGGAACCCTCACGCACAAATCGATTATGTATAAAAGCAGTTCCTACACACCTGCATCTGCTATGTACACCCACCATCACCCCCACACCCACAAAAATTACAATACAAACTGTAATAACATCACAAATCATTCACTCACTGTACGACATTTGTAGAAGCCTTAACATACCTTGTCAGAGACACACTAACATGGCCCTATGTGAAATAGTTGCTGTTATACAATGGAACAGCTGCTGATGTTACAGGGTTTGTTTGCACTAATCCCATTTCAGAGGGTTGGGTGTACACCGGGAAATGTTACCAATTACTGATTAACAGCACAGTATGATACACATGTACACCAAACCATGGATGTCTGGTGAACACACTGTAAACCACCTAACATTTCATGCACAGCCATACAGCCTTGAGCTGCTCAAACATCCTTGCCAGACTGAAACATCTGCAGAAGTATCAGGTACAAACAAACCCTGCATAAGTAGCAATGTTCTGAAATATAACAGCTGTACTCATATGTAGAACAACATCTTCTAGCCATTACACACAATCCACGGGAGTCATGAAGCTAATATATCTCTGTCTGTCTCATTATAGCTGTTGAAATACATCACAAACAACACATCCAGGCCATCTTCCTCGAAAGTAAGGCAAAGGGACAACGCCCAAGTGGAGTACTCAGTTATACACCACTGTTGCCATGGTATTGGCTAATGGAGTAGCTGCACAGCTGATGTGCACCTAATTAACTACTTTAGAACACCAATTGGTGGTCAGGATAGCACATATTACCGATATTTAACTATAAAAGGATGGCTTATCACACATTCAAACCATCTGTATATACCAGCAGAATGTTACAAAGAAGATTGAATCACAAACTGAAAAGGATTGAAATAACAGTCAACGACGCCTCAGGCTACTAATAAGGTATATAGAACACTCAGTATGTCTGTGTATGTAGTACCTGTTCTGTAAAATTTAAAGTGTACGCAATGCATATAGTGGAAACAGTTATCTTGTAGTGATGTATTGTTGAGCATAGTAACACTTGTAATATTTATGTGTGTACTGCTGTAGGTCACAAGGCAAACACCACATACACCACAAGGGATGCTATATAAGGGCTTTGGTCCAACAAGTATGTGCTATAACAGGAGATAGTATATGTTGATATATTTTAACAGTAGGCATATGTATGGGTGTATGCATTGTGGGATATTGTGCCAATAACTGTGTAATGTACAGTATTGTAGGCAGATATGTATTACAAGTTACATAGCATTACTGTTATGTTAGGCAAACATTAGTTATGTCTATTGGCATTTACAATACACAATAACAGGATACATATGACTTGTAGTCACCCAACAGTTTAACAGCATGATAGCAAAGTAAAATGGAAGAGCTAGTTAACTATCCATGCACATAAGACATGTAATAAGTTCAAAGGTAGGTACTAGGCTGTCTGCCCAAGGGTATTTATAAGCATAGCTAGAGTGTGTTGGCTTCCGCCACCCCCTTAGGTTAGTTCCCTGTGCCTCTGAACCCCAGAGCCATTAGTTCCCAGTGCCTCTGTCCAGCAGAGCTACTGCAGTGATCCCCGGGGTACATGTCTATCTCCCATCCACCCGTCAAGGTTTCTCTTGAAGAGTGCTAGTGAGGGGTCCTGCCTGATGTACATTGGAATCATGTTCCAAAGCATGGGGAGTCTCTGGGTCAGGGATCTATCTGTCCAGCACGTCCTAGTCATCGTTGTGGTTAGGTGTATATCCCTAGAGCATGTGGCTCTTAGGGGCTTCTGTTTAGGTGGAGCATATCCAGCAATACTGGGTTGGACATGGGCCTTGTATGTCAAGCAGAGAAGATCACCTGTGAGTACGCGGTATGCAACTGAGTGCAGCTGGAGTTTCTTTAGTTGGGCTGCATAGGTCATCTGTTTGAGGTCAGTAATCCTCTTGGTGTGGTATTGTTGTGGTCTTCCAAGCTGTTGCAGTTGTCTTGTAAGGTACATCCCAAATGGGGTGTTGTATCCTTCAATGGGTCTAATAAGTCATGAGTAGAGAGGCACAATGGCATCCTTTGTTCTGGATGTGAACCCATGAGAGATTAGGGTGGACACATAGAAGGATGTTTTAACCACCTTGGCATTATGGTTATCGAAGGAGAGATTGCTATCTACTGGGGTTCCCAGATCTCTTATTACCTTTTCTGTATGTAGGGGACTAGCACCTATGTGGTAGTCTGCAGGTAATTGGTCTTATCCAAAGGGGATGACTATGCACTTTGTGGCATCAACTTGAGGCCATGATATTGACACCAGGTATACGTCTCAGTGCGACCCTTCCAGAGGGTGTCTGTATCAGCTAGGGAATCAATAATGGCCCCTAGTTTGCAGTCGTCTGCAAACCTTTTCAGCCAAAGCCCTCCTGTGCTTGCCTGTACCTCAGAGAAGTATATACCGAACATGAGGGGTCCTAGGACTGAGCCCTGGGGGACGCCACTTGTAACTGGTCTACAGTCGGACCTAGGGTATGCAACTCTCACTGTGTGTGTTCTGTCCGTGAGCCACTTTGCAAACTATCTCATGACGTAAGGGTTAATGTTCAGGTGGATGGGTATGTCGATAATACCAGAATGGGGAATGGTGTTGAAAGCCTTTGAGAGATCAAGGTAGGCTGTGTGGACCTCCTTACCCTCATCTAATTCCTTGGTAACTGTCTCAAAGAAGTCCACCAGGTTTAGGAGGCATGGTCTGCCCTTAACCAAGGCAAACTGGGAGGGGTCAAAGGTTTGGAGGTACGCAATGTCTCTGTGACTGAGATCCATGATGATGTGCTCCATAGCCTTGCAGACCAGGCTAGTCAGGCCTATAGGGCAATAGGTCCCGTGGTCCATTGTGGTGCCACCTTTGTGGAGTGGGATTACTTTTGCTGTGCACCATTCAGGGGGCACAAAGGCTGATGCGAGTCTATTACTGAACATGGTGCATAGGTGGGGAGCCAGTACATTCTGAATTTCGTGTAAAACGCAGCCTGGGATGTTGTCCAGTCCCATGGATGCTGTGATATTGGCTTTAGAGTGTGCAGCTTTTACCTGCGTAGTTGTGATTACAGGGACTCTGCATTCTTCCTGTATAGATATGGGCCCTTTAGGGGGTGAGAGGGGGGAAAGGTAGCACTGATCCTATCTGCCAGGATGTTGGCAATATCAGTTGGTTCTGTAATGTTCATGCCTTTGTGCTGTAACTCAGAGCAGATCTGGGTGTTGACATTGAGATATTTGACATAGCTATAGAATGCTTTGTGGTTGTTGTTGGAATTATTGGCGGTTTTGTTTCTGTAGCTAGCTTTGGAGGATCTTCTAAGGGATCTCAGCTTCTTACTGAGGCTGGCCAGGGAGCTCCTACTCGCATGGGATTGTACTCTCTTTTGCAACAGTGTCTTCCTTCTGTTGTACAGTTTGTTTATGGCAGGGGACCACCAGATTGGCTTCTTTAATTAGGAGTATAGTGTCTTGGTTCTGTTTGGGATAGCATGATCCATGCAGTTGTGTAAGTGCTTATGAAGTGCATTTGTGTAGGATTCAGCAGTTGTAACTGTACTGTCCATCTGCATGGGTGTCATGAAGTTCGCCACATCTGTCTTACGAAGCATGAAGTTGGCTTTGTAGACATATTATACTTTGGTTCCCTTAATGGGGGGTGGGGGCGGGATGTGGATGTCAAGGGTGTTTAGCTTATGGTCGGATCAGACCAACGAGGAGTTGACTTCAGGTGTGGAACACTGGTCACTCATGTTGGTAATGCCTAGGTCTAGGATATTGTTGCCCCTGGTGGGTGTGTGGATAAGTTGATCTAGGGCATTGGTGTTTATGAATTCCAGAAATCGTTGAGCTAATGAGTTGGTACATGAGTAGTTTTCCCAGTTAATGGTGGGGTAGGTGAAGTCACCCATTAGTAGGGTGTTTGGTTGAACCCTAATAATTTCCAGTACATCAAGAAAAGAAGAGTGGGAATCTTGGGGCATGGTGGGGGATCTGTAGCAAGCTACAATTTGGATTGCAGTTTAGCCCAGAGGTAGTTGCACTTGGATAACCTTTGATGCATTGCGCTAAGCAACTAGCCTGGAGGTGTGGATATCCTTAATGAATATGGTCACACCTCCGCCTTGGGTGTTCCAGTCCAGGTTACATGGCCGAAAAGTGTGCTATGAGTTCTAGCCTGGTAGTGCAGGGGTGCTCTCCGGAGCCTTGAACCAGGTCTCAGTCACTGCACAGATATCGATGTTCACCATTACAAGGAGTGCCTTGAGTGAGTGCATTTTGAGATTTAGACTTCCAGCATTGAGTAGCATTACCCTCAGTTTGTGCTTGCCTGTTCCTGTTATGGTGGTGAATATGTTATGTGAACCTTGCCTAAAGAAGGCACTATAGGGGCAGCAAGAGCCTTAGCCAGTATCTGCAATCCTAGGGGCGACAGGTGTAGGCCATCTGTGGCAAAGCATCGTGGTCTGTCGACCATGTTATCCCAAGCAGACAGATACTGGATCCCCTTAGAATGACACCAGAAGCTTAGCCAATTGTTGAAGTCGATAATTTTGTCCTCGTACTGCGGTATCATTCTGGGTGATGGCAGAATGCTACTCAGGGCTAGGGTCATACCTGCCTGGCCTACAAGTTCAGAGAGCTCTTCCATGTCTCTTTTCAGGTAGTCCAGGGAGGTACGTCTCAGGTCATTCACAACAACATGGACAATTACATAGTCATATTCTTACTTGTTGTGGAGTGACCTGAGTGCGTGGGTTATGTGGCGGAACCTGTTACCCGACATGCAGCTGACAGTAACCTTCTCCTTGTTTAGCCTGGTGAGTGGGACATCAGTGTGCCTGACTATAGAGTCACCTATGACTAGTGTGTTGGGTACATTGATTTGCCTTATTGGCTGTGGTTGAGTAGCACACTGACTCTGTGGGCTATGTGCCATTGGGGTTGTGTTGGGGGATGGAGGCTTCTTGCGTTTCCACTTTGGAGGTCTCTGTTGCTTTGACAGATTAATATTGAGAGCCTCCAAGAATGTTTTTGTGTTACTATGTGTGGATTATGGTGGTGTAGATTCAGTGAGACTATGATGAGTGTGGTATGGTGCGAATGTTTACCTACACCACATGACTGTCAGGGTCAGTCTTGGTTGGAGAGAGCTTTACCTCCAGTTTGGCTAGATACGTGCATATCTCACAGGTTGTAGTGTTGGGTGGTAGGCGGAGAGGGTTGTCTGTGTACATGAGACAATATCTACATTGCTCCAAGATGTCCAGATTCATCAGATAGACAGGAGAGAACACTGGCAGCTGACCATTGGACATGCCTGAATATAAAACTAATTTCCCCTAGATAAGTGAGGAAAGTGAGTACAAGAGCTATTTTACTCTAAGCAAGTGAGAAAAGTACGTACAAAACCTGTTTACCTCTAAGTAATGAGGAAGATTGAGTGCTATAGTAATTAGTAGCTTAAGTAGTGCTTACAAGTTCTGAACAAGTGCTGAACATGAATAAGCAATCCAGATAGGGTCTTGGATAACATAAACACACTGCCCCCCCAACAGGTACACAATCATATATCCATGTACACTACAGAGCCCCTGTACCCACAACTATGCAGGTACAAACTGCACTCAGGCTGCATTGGACCTGTCCACATCCCAGGTTGTATCATACACGTATGGCAAAACAAGTTGCTCTCCACATACACATCATGTAAAACATAGCTTCATGTCAGGCTTTGTACACACTGAATGGTGCACACCAACAGGTATCACAACCCACAAAGGGGGAGACACCACTGATAATGGAACATACTGCACTATTACCCTGCTGAGTCTGGTCTGAAAGGCCATGAACCTTGATCAAATTATTTGAAGTCAGCAGTACAGATGTAGATGACAGTAAGGTTTATTTCACACTGCATATCATAACCTTGCCAGGTCATAGGACATCATCACCCATACTGTGTTCCACCTACACTCAGTATGCTAGATGTACATTCCTATGTCACAGGAGTGCTTTGCAATGGGACTGCCAGCAGAACCAACAGTACAGAAGGTGTCTGAATAATACATGCACATCACACCAGTGCCAGTTACAGTAAGACAGGGTTAATTAATTGTACTCCCCCTCATTGTAGTCCATACCACACAGACTAACAGAAGGCATCTGCCTATTGAAGTATGCGAATGACTATGACTTAGGAGCAATAGCTGACTCAGAGTGTTGTGGACAACATACAGAAGGGGCTTTGTGGGTGAGGTGTGTGACATATGGCCACAGTCTGACAGCTACATATTGCATTGTCACCCCTATGTTAATAACCCTGTACCCATGAACTACCACCTAGGCAGCGGTCAACATAATGGGCACTGTGTGTAAGGGATGCAGCTGGGCAGTTGTCTTTCCTGTGATAGTTACATCACCACACCTGTCAGGTAGTCGTATGTGGCAACCCTAATCATGACAGGGTGCAATAGGTGGTGGACCACCAACCCAACCCCCACTCACATGTACCAAGGAGCTACTGGGCAACCTGGGGATACCTGCAGAACAACATCCACAAGCCTTAGCCGATATTGTGGAGGTGGGTGTCTCTCAGCCACCGAGCCTGGAGTCGCCTGGTAAGTCACTACTGCACCTATAACAACTATATTCCATATAGTTGCATGTGTCACTGTACAATATGTAATGTAACATCATATGCAAGGCATGTATACACACATGGCGCATACTATAGTATGCTACTCTGTGTATGCATGCATGTGCATACACCATAGTGTAGTCTATTGTACTGGTGTATGTGATAACATGCACATTGCACCCTGTAGCTATCATATAGGCGTGGATAATGCTCATACTGCTGTGTTACTCCTATTTAGGTACCTCTGGCGTTCCGCTGTGACAGCAGCCCATTGCAGGTGAAACTGTTATTATTTATCAGGCATCTTAATGCACATATCTATCTACCATGTGGCCATTTACCACATATACACATAATGTATGGTCCTGTCACAATATGCAGGTCGGACCTGCAATGCATCACAATGGCTACCCATGTGCAACACTTGCAAACTATGTGAATCACAGACATGAATCCTCACAAACTGCCATTGCCAGATGTGTGGACAGCTGTGCATACAATGATGGAGGTGCTGTTCACTGTAGGGGCATGTACTACAGATCAGAACTATACATGTGGGGAATACAAACAGTACTACACAGTGAGCTAGAGTATGGCCAGCCCACATGATTCACTGGTGTTGATCATAGCCCTGCTATGAATGTCACACAATATGATGTGCTATCTTGACATGTCCATGACATCTAGTGGCCTGGCTGCAACACTGCCTAACTATCCTGAAAAACATATCCCACATACCAAACATACCACCCTTTGTCTGCATAACCCTATCGTCAGTGCAGCATATGACATCCATGGGTGTATATCATATGGGACAACACAGACATGTGAAATAGATGCCCGTCACAATAATTTGGCCAACACATGTACACACATGGCCATGGAGGATGGCCAGAGACATGAAGCAACACACACAGTAGGCGTGATGTGCTTGTGTGTATACCCTATCGTACAATGGCTAGACATTGTCCAACTATGACCTTTGTGTAATGGTTATATTGCAGATGTGGAACACTAGACATCCTACAGGCCTGTACACATCTTGTGTAGGTGTGACATCAATCCACCACATAAGATGTGTTGAACATCTTGAGTGTGTCGCAACATGACAGCAGTCACCTGTACAGTATCCACATCAGCCCACAGATACAGTACATTCCCCTTGCTGGTGTCGGACATCAGTGTTATCCTTGCTCCTCGTGAGTGTGGTACACAGATGTCATGTGGGACATGGTGTACTGACGAGTTCGCCATGTCTGGCCATAGTTGCCAGGCAGCAGCAATATGGTTGCAGATGTGCAGGGGTGTCATCCGTATACCCTTCAGTGACCTGTGCCACACATTCCACATCATGGTTTAGTGTGTATACACCTCAGTGACGTGGGTCACATTCCACAGTATATATGTATTGTATCTGAACACAGTCATGGCTATGAACTGTGTCTTTAACTCACACTGTATAGCAATAGAGACGCCTCATGCAATGGCCATGCACATCAGCTAAATGTGCAGTGTATCTGTAGGGCGGGCAAACAACACTGCATTGGGACACCATTACCGCACTGTATATTTGACAGGACACCATTGTGTTAAACATGTATGCATGTCATTGCACACGTCAGCAGATCACATGTCATACTACATGTGATTGTCAAGGTCATATGCCACACATCAGGCAGGTGTACTGTTAACCTGTGCTGGTCTACATGGTGTAACACAGGGATGTATGCTAGCTACTACTATGATTGTGTAATTTGCATGCCTTCTGCTATGACACGTGCATGCTGTTGTGTGCAACCCAGGGATATATGATAACTACCACTATTATTGTCTGTGCTGCATGCCATCTACCGTATCACATGCATGTTGCATGCCATCGCGTGTTTGTCTGTGTGTGTGTGTGTGTGTGTGTGTGTGTGTCTGTGTGTGTGTGTGTCTATTGTACAGTTCTTGTCTGTCCCTCACAGGTGATGTAGATGCGTTGCCCTCCTGCGGTCCATCTGATGTTAGTGTCCCCACAGACTCTAACAGTGATGATGAACATATGATTGAGGCACAGGCAGGGTTGTCAGGGGCTGAATCTGTGACATTGGTTGCCATTCCACCTATATCCCCCTCATCCCTGCACACAGATCCCATGCCTACACATACCCCATCTCCAGTGGCCATAGAGGAAGGACAGTTGGCATGTGGTAGCTTGGAACAGGAAAGTGTGGGGGGCTATGAAAGATGTGCCTGCATACCATGGTGTCAGCCAACTGACTGGTGATGCCCCACACAGGCACTTGACCAGTGCTGCTCGTAGGAGGACCTCTGGCCAACATGCCCTTGCAAGACAGAGCGCAGCAGCTGGTGTCACCAGACGCATGTTTCAGGCTGTAATGGAGGCACAGGCACATGCTGAATGGCACAACAGAGAAGATCAAAGGCTTCAGAGGGCTGCTGTCCGTTCTTTAAACAACAACATCCAGGCAATGGTAAATGCTCAACAGCAGATTGCTGAAGCTTTGGATAGATGATTGGGTGACATGGTTGGAGTCCTTGACCATGGCATGACAATCCCCGAGCGTGAGCTGTCTGTGTTGGAACATCTGATAGGAGTGAGGCATCGGGCACATGTTCGTAGGCCTGCTACATCACCTGTTTCAGGTCTACGTGAACGAGCTGCCTCACATGTCCGCTCCCATAATGGCGGTAGCAGCAGCAGTGCAGCTGATGCTGTGCTGTCCACACCACGATACAGCAGGCCACGTGCACGTGGCCCTGGATGGTCCCAACAGGGATACGGTTCCAGTGGACAAGTGTCATCAGACAGTACCGAATCTGCATCTCTGCCTGGTAGTGCCCGTGCAACCCCTGACAGGCATAGGTCATGTGGCCGTGGCTGGACACCATGAACTGTAAAACCTGGCCTGTACAGTCTGCAGCTATCAGTAATACCCCTGTGTAGGCCAGACACATGCCAGAACTGTGTGCATACATACACGCACACACCAGAAACATATGTAGGGCACCGCAACACACACATGCATAACATCCACACACGCCCAATTAGATCAAAGGCCCTAACCCACACACATGATGTCATCCAATGCTGCAGCCTAGGCCTCTGGCAAACATTATCATCCTGTGCATATGATGATGCCGCCTGTGCTGCATCCCTGAAATTCACACCATCGATGCAGGGACATGCTCATATGGCCTGATGCACAGGGTGAACAGACTAGGAAGATAAGTGTAGTTTACAATTGTTGAGTTCTGTTGACAGGCAGCAGACATACCATGTACTACAGGTGTACAATGCATTTTGTACTTTTAATAGTATGTGTCTTGTGTAACAACAGTAACTGCATGTTGGTCATGATGTTCTGCTTTCCTCCTTCAGGTCTAATTGCACGTGCCGGTGGATATCAGTGTTTGCAGTTAGTGTCCCATATGTCAATGTGGACTACTCACAGGTATGTATGAATATACCAGCATGCACCTTGTAGCTGCCACATCACAGTGAGAATGTACCACGTTCCAAACACGTCTACTGATCTAAGAGCATGATAGCTGTGTATTAAGCTACTGTGGCTACAGACATGGCATCCATCCTGGGTGACATCACAGGTACAGTTACATGGAGTGGTGAGGTAAGAGAGCAGTCTAGCTGATTACAAGGGTAGAGGCCAGTGGGAAGTGTGATGCCTCATTGGGAAGCAGTAATACACGTTCCCATGACAGGATGCCAACACACAACTGCACCCACACACTCAGGTATTGACACACATGTATTCAGTGACACAGTAACACACCCACACACTCACGGATTCACCGACACAGTAACACACACTCACACACAGTTGCTACTGTTGAGGTGAGGATCCCTGCCTATGTGTAAATCATCATTACAATACTGTACACCTACATGACAAGCCACAGAGAATACACATGTACAGGTAGTCAGTAAGGCCTAAAATCAGGGACATCAACACGGATAGTAGATTGCATCACCTGGATGGGGGGAGGGGTCTTATCAGTTCAGTATGGTAACATACATCCTCTCTCCAGGGACTAGACAGCCATACACACACACACACACACACACACACACACACACACACACACACACACACATACACACACTGTGGCATTCACTATTGAATACACCTCTGTCACACACATACAGATACCTCATATGTGTGAGATACACGCCCCTGCCTATGTCCTGCTTTCTACATTGCAGCCTGTCCAGATGTCTATACTAGTGTACAGGAGAGTGAGTAACAGTTGAGATGTATTCCCCACCATACGTGACATATATGGACACACACGCAGCCACACGTCAGTACTGTGAATCAAACACCTGCCTAGCTCATGATATGTATGACAGACTTACATCAGTATTGCAGACATTACAAAGTGTACTGACACTTCCTGTGGCAATAGTACTAATATATGTACACCGGAGGTCTTAACTGTTACAGGTGTCAAATGATTTACCTTCTGTGTCACCCTGACCGCTGTCTATGTTGTGTGTTATGCCCTTCAATTAATAAAACCATTGCTTACTGGTTACACAGGTTATTGTAGGACCACTTGTGACACACCTGTGAGCTGTCCTCAGCAAACATCCATCTGCAAAGATGCCCCACCACTTAGTTATTTCCACACATCTATCCATATCTGAGGTACATCTTTCCGTACATTCAGCATATCACCATATACAGTTGGCAATGTTGAGGCTGCATTGCAACTGCATGATGTATTAAGGTACACGTCACCTGCATACATCGGCAACTGCACAAGCACGGTATCTGAATGCACACCACTACATGTACATGTGTGTAGATACTACACTCCTGTCATTTGGGCATGTTTGTAGGCATTACAATTGGTGGACATGTGTAATGACATACATGACACATGGACTGTTGTATGATATGAAAGGTGTAATGGGTGACCGGTACAGAGGGAATGTTACCTCTGTCAACATTGATATCACACCTTATATACTGTTAGCATTCAGCAGCCATGGACCTACATTCCATGTGCATGTGTGTAATGGCTGTAGCCACCTGTCTGCACAAAGGACAATAACAGCTATGCTATATACATGTATGTTGTGTGTGTGTGGCATGTACATATCCAGGGCAGGTGCATGTATGTCATATCCAAACATGAGGGTGTTTACTGGTGTACAGCAATAGTCATTTGCTAATGCTGTAAATAAGCAAGGGCCCCTGGTATGTGTACAGCTGACCTGGTTACAGACAGTGGTATCATTGCATTGCATAACACATGATGCAACTGTGTCAGTACATGGGTACTCTCTACAGTTAATGTAGAGCTTGGTACAATCCACTGGTCAAGGGTCACATGGTAGTGTTCTATTATATGTCCTACAACATGTATGGATGTGTGTTGGTGGTCCGAGGGCATGGTGGTGTCTGAGGTTTACATCCTAGAATGCAGCATTTGACACTGTGTCCTGCACCTGACTCATCTGTGATGCCTTTTGTGGGAGTACCGGTCAGTACATGGGAGTAGCCTCTATGTATGTGGGGGCACCACCACCTGGAGCGGTCCATACCTGTGTTATGGCCCACATGTCTGGTTCTGAGGTATATGGTGGTAGTGCTATTGTGCACCACAGAGCCTTCAGCCAGGAGTTCCTCACTGCACAGATGTCAGTACTCCCCATTGTTGGATCTACAGTGAGCAGCTGTGATTATGGATGCTACACATCTAGCACTGGTTAACATAAGCATACAATGCAGTTGTCCTCTAGGTGTCAGGGTGTTATCCTGTGTTTAGGACATCTGCCTTGGAATGGCACTATATGGGCGAATGCGACGTGGTTATTATTCCCACTCCCTGGAATCATGGATGCATGTGATATGTGTCAAAGGCCTGTGTACTGTCAGTCATGTCATCCCAGAGTGACAAACACTGGACAACCTCGTAACTACAGCAGGACATTGGCTCATTGTGTTGGTCAAGTAGTTGCCACTCCTAGCAAGGCGCATTGTGCTGGTCAAGCAGTTGCCACTCCTAGCAAGACATCACTGCGAGTGGCGGTATTGTGCTTGGTATAGGATGGTACATCTAAGGTGACATACAGCAGCAGACGTTGTGTATAAGACCGGTGTCAGATATATGTAGAGCAGCATTCCTGCTAACAATGACAACTACTAACACCAGAGTCCATTATAATGTGTTCTTTACGTCTAACTGTAATATCATGGCCACTGTGGCCTTCCTTGTTTAGAATCAGAGTGCATCCCAGACAGCCCTGTGCTACTAAGTGTATGAACATGCCCAGTATAACCTTGTGTAGATGGACACATAGTGCATTCCGAACAGCCCTGTGCTACTAAGTGTGTGAGCATACCCAGTGACACCTTGTGTCGGTTATGTGCCTCTATGTGTATGGGCATGGCCATTGTAACCCAGTATAGTGATAGTAGTCGTCCATTCCACAGATGGGCATACTCCAGGTCAGGATGGATTCCTACTTTAAACACACAGGTTCAGAGGTATGTACATCTTAACTGCCAGCATCCCTGTTGATGTCCGCATTCCTAGAAGGTCATAATGACAGCCTTGACATGTGTAGTCTGTGTGGCGTGACTCGTAACTATGTAGTATTGTAATAGTGATTTGTAGATAGGCAGGCATTCCATTCCCACCACTGGCGTGTGTGTGTTTGTCTCTGTCTGCCTGAGGACTGAATAATGCTATTAGACTGCTCACACTCCATACAATTCCTGTACCCACCTTTGGCAAGGCTGATGATGTCACCCACCTAGAAATACACCTCTGGGAGTGCTGTGTTCCAGTAATCTCAGTAGCGCGTTCTGCATAATGTTATAGTGTAATAAAGTAGTTAGGTCGGTGTTCTAATCCCAGACTTGACAATGTGTGTGTGTGTGTGTGTGTGTGTGTGTGTGTGTGTGTGTGTGTGTGTGTGTGTGTCCATCTGCCTGAGGACTGAATACTGCTTTTAGACTGCTCACACTCCATACAATTCCTCTACCCACCTTTGGCAAGGCTGATGATGTCACCCACCTAGAAATACTCCTCTGGGAGTGCTGTGTCCCAGGAATCTCAGTAGCGTGTACTGTGACTGCGTAATGCAGTAGTGTAATAAAGTAGTTAGGTCGGTGTTCTAATCCCAGACTTGCCAAGTGTGTGTGTGTGTGTGTGTGTGTGTGTGTGTGTGTGTGTGTGTTTGTCCCCGTCTGCCTGAGGACTGAATAATGCTTTTAGACTGCTCACACTCCATACAATTCCTATACCCACCTTTGGCAAGGCTGATGATGTCACCCACCTAGAAATACACCTCTGGGAGTACTGTAACCCAGTAATCTGGGTAGCGCATTCTGTAACTGCGTAATGCTGTAGTGTAATAAAGTAGTTAGGTCAGTGTTTTAATCCCAGACATGCCAGGTGTGTGTGTGTGTGTGTGTGTGTGTGTGTGTGTGTGTGTGTGTGTGTGTGTGTGTGTGTGTGTGTCTGCCTGCATGAAACAAGTACAGTGCTTTGTAGAGTATGCACTCTCTGTGCAAATCACATGACCATCTTTGTCAATCCTGCTGTTGTCATCCACCTAGGTCTACACCTGTAGGTGTGCTGTAACCCAGTAGTTGCCGTAGCGAGTGCCCTAAAAGTGTATTGCTGCAGTGTGATACGGTAAGTAGGGGTTCGTATACAGGACATGGCAACTGTGTGTTTGTCTGTCAAAGCCTGTGTAGAGGTGGCTGTGAGTGTCTTACCAATGGAAATGTTGGGGAGCGGATTTTGTAGTTTTCCTATATGGTGTCCATTTTATGACACGTTGGCCACCTCATGAGGAGTACAGCTGTCAGTCAGCCACGGGACTGTGTTGGCAAGCCATACCCCTACATCTGGCAAAAGGCCTGGTGAACAACGTATGCAACCCTACTAGTACTCGGTACATGTCCTGCACCCATGTGCCATGCACAAACACAGTTGTCTAGGATATCCCGCTATGTTGCTAGTACCATGCACATTGATGACAGATAGTAGGCATGGTGTGAATGCAGTGGCCTGCAGAGGACATGTCACCCTGTACAGCGGTACAATAGGCACATATTAGCGGACATTGTGCCTTCACTATGTTCCCCACTGGATGCCTGCAACATATGTGGTGCCATCAAATATGATCCATAGAGGCCATACAATGCCGTACACATGTGCCCTGTATGGACCAATGCCACTGACAACAGGGAATACCTGTATCATACTATCAATGCAGGTGCAGGGTCGACCTGCTCACTATAAGCAGGTTCAGCCACACCAGGACAGTACTGGCATATTGGGGGATAACAGTCTGTGTACACAAAATGTGCCTGCCAAACCAAGTACACCTGTACATGTCACTGTACAGTATTGTGGGACATGCACATCTCAGGCAATGTCCATGTGAAGGACTATCAAACACAGATATGGCATGCATTGCAAAGCTATGGACATACACATTGGTAACCAGGATGTCAGGGCAGATCATGCAGTAACCATCTGTGTGGGACATTGCAGACACTACACCCCTGCACTGCACACCATTATCGGTTGACGAGATACCAAGGAGTACCTTTCAACCAGCCTTGTACAGCCATCTTGCACAGCCAACCACTACACACCCATGCATCAATGCATACATGCATGTCAGTACTGGCACCTTCTGTCTGCATGTGGGTTACGATGCTCCCAACCACAGTCACTCCCAGTATAACCCTCATTGGCATAGCAACAGATGTCAAACACTTTCACATGCCCTAGCCCATAGAACCTCCAGATATCCCCTGTGGTGCATGTAGTCCTGTGCATTACTGCAGTGTGGCAAACTAAGTAGTTAGGTTGTGTATTTGTGGCCCTGGCAAAGAGTGTCAATGCGTGTCCATTAGAGAGTGTGGTTGCGTTGACAATGGCATCCGTTCACTTGGACAGCCATGTGTGCCACACCTAATGTATGTCTACTATATCTCTGTTGCAGATGTCACTCACCTACACACATATATGTTCTTACAGCACAGCAACATGTTGCCTTTGTGGCACATGTAGTAACATCATGCACATGTAATAGTAATGACTAGTCAGTCAGGAGTTTGACCCCTGTACTGTTATGCATGTGGCAGACTATGCTTAGGGTTAAGTCTCCAAGCCCTTCCCTGGTGTACTTTGCCTGTCCCACCCACACACTCTCTGGTGGATGTGAAGGTGTACACCTGCTCAGCAGCAGCATGTGTATTGTAAGTGATGGACATGATCAGGTGATGGCCTCTGCACCGATTGTAGTCCTCCTCTAGCTGATTGCATGTGGAACAGCTGTGACGGTGTTCCCATAGCCATTCACATGATAAACACAGTAGACTATCTAGGGAAAACATGTTGGTATTTGACCATGACAGTCGCTGTGAGTGGTACCTGGATGTGGTGTTCTGACACGGCATCACAGATGATATCTGGATGTACCTCAAACATTCTACACAGTGGAAAATAACCTAAAGACAGGAGGGTGATGTGCCACACATGACTACAACATGTAAGTGTAGCTATGCTGCATTGAGATTACTGCCTGTTTAACATGTGTGTGGTACTGGCTATTCTGCATGTTTTAATACAGACATGACGGTACTCTGTTCATGAGGGACCCCCATCTATAGGGCCATCTGTGAACTGGTCAGTGTGTGCAGCCATTTGTTTCCTATGTTACACACTGAACACACATCTGTGCACAGCAGAAGCATAGTGTGAGGATTGCAGACAGTACATGATGATAGGGATGTGTTCCTGCCATCACATCCCTGACTGGACATGTGTCACATGAAACAGTGGTATGACAGACACTGTCTGGGGTTCCCAGTGACAAGCCAATAATGGGCATCTGTTCATAGCTGCGGTCACACGTCTACTACACATTGTACAGATGGCATGCAGTATATATGCATGTGTTATGCTCCCTCTGCAAATGTATACCATCTGTTGTGTTGGGTTGATGGTGATATTTATGCATACGGTTGTAGGTAATCTTGTATGCTGGTGTCTATCACTAAGCTATATGTGGCTTTAAACTGCAACACCATAGGCTGAATGGGTTGGGAGGTCCCAGCAGAACCTCCTGTCCCACTTCAGCTGACCATGGCACCAGGCACTAGCACATCTGGGGCCCAGCCTTGGACATCAGCCTCTGTTGACTCTGCACCACCTTCTGGTGGTAGCACCACTGAGGGTGGAGCATGTCCCCCTTGGGAGCAGGACCAGACAGGTACATGTCTGCTGTCGTGCAGTCCTGGACGTGTTGCGTTGGGGGCTCACTAAGGGGTTCCAAAGCTAGATACGCAAGCTCAAGGGCGGAGTGCCACATTTACAGGGTGATGCTGCCCCTCCTGGACAGCCTCCAGCACTGCCTCCTTTGCAGCTGTTTAGGTGCAGTGGCGGCTGCCCATGGCTGGGGACCTCCGTCCCACTATTCCCATGGGCTTGTGAATGCCGAACACCCATCCCCGTCCGGGGTGTATCCCCCCACATATGTCATATACCAACCCTGTATGCTGTCTTGTCTGTGATCCTACCCTACCTATCCTCCACAGCCATACCTAAACTCCTTCCCCTACATCTGACCCTCACCTACAGAAACATAAGGCCAATCGGCTCCTAGGACTACATCTGCCCTATACATAGCTGTCCATTTCACACACGTGCCCACTGGACACATGTAACCCTTGTAATATGCATTACAACATACTCCTGTTATCCTCACCCCTGTCCCTCAGGCGCATGATCCTGGTATGCACATCACTCCTAAATGGTCCAGGTACACTTGATGAGGATGACCCCATAGTACACACAACACTACCGGTCCCTCTATGGTTACCGTATTTACCTTTATCATGATGATGATCTTGCACACAGCACCTTGCAAGAGTACTGTTTACACATAATGATTGAACAGCTACTGTTGTGTTACTGTACATTACATGCACAGAGTGATGTATACGGCCAATGTACAACTATTTGCGTGTATGAATGACACATGTCTGTCTGAGGGAGTCTTGAGATCACATAGAACAACACCACTACATAATACATGCGTCACTGGTGTTTCCCGTTTCATTCATTTGTAATGCTTTGTTGCCACATGGTATGTTCCTGATATATCTCTATATATGTATGTACCTATATGCTGGGCATAAACACTCACATATACATCTACATGATGGGATACATTCCTATACTGTTGAATGACTGCGCTGTATGATATGTTTGTGGTACTGTCCGTTGTCTGTATATCTGCCATGGTGTATTGGTAATTCACATTAGCTGAGCTGTGTGTGCAGGCTCCTGGTTCTGAACCTTGCAGAGGACGTTTATTTGGTTGCAGGGCAGAACAAGGCCATTGGATACGGAGGGAGTAAGGCACATTAAAGCAGTTGGGAGCGTGTGTGCATGAGTTTGCGCGGTGTTAATCACTGCTGACCTCTGGTTACAGCTTCTTACACTCGGTTAGCCTCTACATTGCTTTACCAGTGCAATACTCGCATACTGGTAGCCAAACAGGCTTACTCCCGCACTTGCAAATGCACCGACATTGGTGCTTGCATCTGACACTCACACCCCTGGGTGGGAGCGAGGACCACAATATTACCTTGTGATGCCTATTACATCGGACTACATGACTACAGTATCGGGAATGGCTGCCCATTAGGCGACGGCATGACGTTCGACTGTATGGAATCGGCGGCCTGTCCAGTGAATTAATCATATTATTTGTGTGTTCCTCATACAATCTGCTCCCGTCTAGCTGATACATGGGAACCAACAGTCTTCAATACAGACAAGTAATTGAGTTTTGGGAGCCACATCCGTCGGCCGAGTCATGCTACCGCATACCTATTATAGGTTTGCCACCTTTTCAATTGGCCAAGGTGGGACTGTAGGGTTAACACCTGTCCCACTTTAGGCAGTTGTGTTCTGTGAAAATAATCAAGATATAGCAAATGTCCTGAGACTACAGGACAAAATTATATCTTTAATAGTTGCATAAAACAGTTATTTTATATATGAAACTTCTATATGTTATGTGAAGTAGCATAAGCAATTCAAATGTTACTAGAATAAACTTTTATTTGTGCAAATAATTAAAATTCTGTACTATGCACGGCTGTAGGTATGTTTTGCCCTGGAAAATCTGACATTTCTACAGAACATGTCCCACTTTGGGCATTTGAAAATGTGGCAACCCTATAGGACCTTTATGTAGAGGCATCAGATTTTGCAGAGCAAAACATACCCACAGCTAGTACAAAGGAGAGTACTTCACTGTTTTGCCTAAATAAAAGGTTATTCTTGTAGCATTATAGTTGCTTATACTGTTTCTTATAACATTTAGGTGTTTCAGATACAAAATTATTATTTTATGCAACTACTACAGTCAATATAGGATATCTTTGTCCTAAATCACAGGACATTTGCCATAATTACAATTATTTTGCAGGACACAACTGCCCAAAGGGGAGTGTCCCTCACAAAGGTGGACAGGTGGTAACCCCAACCCTATTATTCTATCATCTTTCTAAGGTAGTCGGCAGAATATGCGCTTTCTCTCACTAGCAGACCTCTCATACAAATGGAGAAGAATGAACACTGAATCAGGGACACTGCATAACAACCTGAGGGACACATTTAGAAGTTTGGTGCTATTAACCTGACACATTTACAAGCCCAGAGCATATGTATTCATACACATTGTCTGAGGTACATGCTGTTTATGACTCTTACATGTTGTCATTATACATTACGTGTATTCCGCCACCTTTCCTCCTAATATCAGTAGTTCTAGGAGGGTTTAGTTGGGACAGAGTTAGATTCTGATTCATAATCATGGACGTCCCTGGTAATCGGGGACAGTTCAATGATATGGTCCCTATGTGTTCCCCCAATGGTTTAGACTATCCAGTGGTTGTGATCTTAAGGTTTGGGAGGTATGGGCATCTGCTATGCCCACATCGAAATATTACCTACATCCACAGGGCGGTCCTAATATGGCTCTGCCAGCCAACATCTGCACGCCTAGGCCCATAATCGCATACCCATAGTTCCCCTACCTGCCACTCCTCTATA